>NC_057801.1:597326913-597577619 GCF_018294505.1 Triticum aestivum
GTTCTGTTTTTGACAGATTCTGTTTTTCGTGTGTTGGTTGCTTATTCTGATGAATCTATGGCTAGTATCGGGGGGGGGGGGGTATGAACCATAGAGAAGTTGGAATACAGTAGGTTTAACACCAATATAAATAAAGAATGAGTTCATTATAGTACCTTAAAGTGATGGTTTGTTTTATTTCGCTAACGGAGCTCATGAGATTTTATGTTGAGTTTTGTGTTGTGAAGTTTTCAAGTTTTTGGGTAAAGATTTGATGGATTAAGGAACAAGGAGTGGCAAGAGCCTAAGCTTGGGGATGCCCAAGGCACCCCAAGGTAAAATTCAAGGACAACCAAAATCCTAAGCTTGGGGATGCCCTGGAAGGCATCCCCTCTTTCGTCTTCATCCATCGGTAACTTTACTTGATGCTATATTTTTATTCACCACATGATATGTGTTTTGCTTGGAGCGTCTTGTATGATTTGAGTCCTTTCTTTTTAGTTTACCACAATCATCCTTGCTGTACACACCTTTTGGGAGAGACACACATAAATCGGAATTTATTAGAATACTCTATGTGCTTCACTTATATCTTTTGAGCTAGATAATTTTGCTCTAGTACTTCACTTATATCTTTTTAGAGCACGGCAGTGGTTTTATTTTATAGAAATTATTGATCTCTCATGCTTCACTTATATTATTTTGAGATTCCTTTAGAACATCATGGTAATTGCTTTGGTTAAAATTTTAGTCCTGATATGATGAGTATGCAAGATAGGTATAATAAAAACTATCATATAAAGTGCATTGAATACTATGAGAAGTTTGATACTTGATGATTGTTTTGAGATATGAGGATGGTAATATTAGGGTCATGCTAGTTGAGTAGTTGTGAATTTGAGGAATACTTGTGCTAAAAGTTTGTGATTCCCGTAGCATGCACTTATGGTGAACCGTTATGTGATGAAGTTGGAGCATGATTTATTTATTGATTGTCTTCCTTATGTGTGGAGGTCGGGATCGCGCGATGGTTAACTCCTACCAACCCTTCCCCTAGGAGCATGCATGTAGTACTTTGTTTTGATAACTTATAGATTTTTGCAGTAAGTATATGAGTTCTTCATGACTAATGTTGAGTCCATGGATTATATGCACTCTCACCCTTCCACCATTGCTAGCCTCTCTTGTGCCGCACAACTTTCGCCGGTATCATACACCCACCATATACCTTCCTCAAAACAGCCACCATACCTACCTATTATGGCATTTCCATAGCCATTCTGAGATATATTGCATGCAACTTTCCACCATTCCGTTTATTATGACACACTCCACCATTGTCATATTGCTTTGCATGATCATGTAGTTGACATCGTATTTGTGGCAAAGACACCATTCATAATTCTTTCATTCATGTCACTCTTGATTCATTATCCCGGTACACCGCCGGAGGCATCCACATAGAGTCATATTTTGTTCTACGATTCTTATCAAACGATTTTCTTTTGAGAAAAACATCAATGGTTTTTAAATATAAAACACTCATCACAAACATTTTAGTTAGAAAACATGTATACAACCCGACAACTTCCTCAGGAAGCCAAGGGAAAATGTGCCGAGCAGGATTTGTGCAGCTCTTGATCGCAAACGTTTTAGATAGAACACCTGTATGCAAAGTGAGAGCTATGGTCTTCCCCCTTAAGTCAAGGGAAAATTCCCAGCGCAGGATTTGTGCATCTCTTCAATGCAAACGGTTCAGATTGAATACGGTATGCAAAGCCAAACTTTGGCGCTAAGCCAAGAGAAAATGTGCCGAGTATGATTTGTACATCCCTTCCACGCAAACGGTTGTTTTGGATGACCCGTGTGCAACCACGTACGAACAATTTGGTAAGATTTGCATTTGTCATATTGGGTATATTGCCATTTGTCAAACTGGAAAGATTGACATTTGTTGATCTAGTAATATTGCCATTTGTCAACCTTGTAACACTGCGATTTGTCAAAATATGCAGCTAAAAATCACTAGCATTGTCTAATATTTGCAACTGAAATTCATTAATTCAGCATAGATCTCATTCATAGATTAAGCAGTCGTTCTTTATACAAAAAGTTGAACTCGATAGTTGAACCGACCAAACATTTCCCTAATTGTTGCCAACCACCTACAGAAATAGCTAGTTCAACTATATATACTAGCTAATTTTAAGTACGTTGTACCATTTCACCACATCTATAGTCAGATGAACTGAACAAAATAGTCCCTAAATACTACTACTACAGAGGGGCTTTGTACTACTTCCGGCAGCCTCTCCTTTGCCGAGCGCGCTCAGTAAGAGGGAGAGCAGGAGGAGCCTACCGATGAGCTGGACAACTACAATATGGTGCCTGCCGCTGCAACACCTTTAGCGACGCTCACCTCGAACGCCCTCTGCCGCTCCAGTCGACCCCTCTCAAAGCTGTGGTTCTCCTTGTAGATCTCCTAATTCCACGCCTTTGCGATGGCGTGTGCTGCGGCCATGACGGCGGTAAGGATCTTTGCGTGCTCAACGAGGCGCTCCTCCTCCTCCCGCAGGTACTCGGTGTAGCACGCAAGGTTGCTGACGCATGTGCGGGCCTCCACCTCCACCTTGCGCCTACGGGCGGTGGTGGCCGAGCGGGTGATGACCCGGTGGTCGACAGTGGGTTGGCGGCCACGGCAGCCGACAATGGTTGGCGGGCACGACCACCACTTCCTGCCTTCGGGCCGTGGCGACGGAGTGGGTGATGGTCACGATGGTCGGCAGTGGGGTGGCGGCCACGACGACCACCTCCCGCCCTCAGGCCGTGGCGGTGGAGCGGGCGATGGCCCTGGCTTTTGACAGTGGTGTAGCAGCCACGGTGGCAGACTGTGGGGTGGCAGAAATGGCAGCTGGCAACAGCTGCCGACGGGCAGAGGCGGTGGAGCGTGTGGTGGGTGGGTGTTCCGTGCACACCCAACAGGGACGCCACACACACTACACTACACCGGGGACTGCACCGCCGCCGCGGTGTACCCTCCCAGCTAGAGTTGCCCTCTGATGACAGCGGAGTGGTTGAGCAACGACGACGGACCGGTGCCATTAGCGATTGTGGAGAAGGAGACGAGATAAGCCACAGGTAGGGAGGGGAAAATGTGACGCAGGACTCGCCTGTCGTGAGGGTTTATATGTAGGTCGGTAAGCATTGGGATTTTGAGGGATTTCATCGAGTCGGGCGGGAAGCTTACGCGGGAACCTGTGAGGTTGCACAGGAATGGGCTCACCGATGATTCATTGGCGCCACTTCGAGCTACCGTTTTGCCAAAATAACGCCCCCGCGCGCTGCGCAACCTTGCGTTGTAAGCCGTCTACGGCAGCGGGGTGACAAGATGTGTGAGAGGAGGACGAAAGGCCACGTACACAATTCGTTAATAAAAAAATGTTTGCGATTTAATTACCTGCTATACCCCCGTCCTGGTTTATAAGTAGGATTTAACTAATAAAATACGAATGCATGTCGCCAAAGATTATATCGTTGGATTTGTATTTGAACATAGTTTCCAATTATATAATTTTTATAACATGCATTGACTAAATTTAAGGGCAAAGTATGGCACGGAATATAAAGGGGGCTGATAGACCAAGACGGAGGTAGTATCACACGGCCGCTCTCTACGCAGCGAAGCAACTGTCGGCCGGCTTGTAGGCGACCATTTCTTGCGTGTTCAAGCTGCTATATGTGTGTGGTTGCTTGCGGTTGAGGTGGCCGTGGCGCGCTCTGCTCGCGTCCCTCTGGGTGCTCTTCCCTCCTCCCTCCACGCATGCTGCTAGTGTTTGGGGCCCACGCACGATCACGTGCGTTCGTGTGCATGCAGTTGTGCCGGGCGCGGCGCAAGGATGCAATTACCTGCTGCAAAAATTGCCATGTGGAAGCGCCGAGAATCCAGGCCGACCAGCCCCCATTTATTCATGTGGCCACTTACCTTCATCTCTTGCGCCACACGACACTAAGCACACCCACGACAACACATACAGAGAGGACATCCAGCGGTTCCAATGGCGCTCCCTGTGGCTCCAATGGCGCTTCCAGCGGCCGACGACGACAACAGCGATCAGTTCACCACGCATCACGTAGTGGACACCCACATGAGGGGGAAGGCCCTCTTAGTGGTGTACACAAATGATCCGGTCTCAGTGGAGAGCTCCATCCAAACTATTGAGCAGTTGCTTGCTGAGGACAAGTACCAAGTGGTCGGCTTCAACCTCGAGTACACCATCAGTCGTGCCGGGCACGATCAGAAGGTTGTTGTTGCCCAGTTGTGTGTGTGACATGACGTCCTCGTCTACCACTACCACCTGGACACAAGGCTTTGCGAGCATTTCTCCAGGTTTATCAACAGCTCTGACTACAGTTTTGCTACGGTGGACACCGCCAACAATCTAAAAGCGCTCAAGGTTTCAGGCTTGAAATGCCAGAATCTTGTCAACATCCAGGACCACTACAAGGTCTAGGGCAGCGACAACAACAAATGGAACTCCCTGTTTGACCTTGCCTCGGCCATCATCGACCCCTACTGCATGAAGATGAAGGATGAGACAAGAAGGACAAGAACGCCTGCCACAGTGTCTGACATGAGAGATTGGAAGAACAACACGTCAAGTACGCAGCCAAGGATGCGTACACAAGCTACGAGATGTACAGGCGGATCATTGACATGAGGAAGTGCTTCTTCCTGCCCCAGACAAGGGATTGAGCCATAGAGCAGTGGCAGGAGCGTCACAAGAAGTAGATGACTAGACGATCGTTTCTCCTAGTTTAGAATGCATGCAATTGTTTATTGCGGTGTGCACGAATAATCGGTATAGTCACTTATGTAATTGGATGTTATTCTTCTATAGACAGAGCAAATCACACGACTTATTAGCAGCAATCATCTGTGTTATTATTGGTCTTCGCACACATTTCTAATTACGGACCTATTTGCCGCGTATCACACACATCTTGTTTTGTTGAACCATTTCCGTTATGTTGCCTAATCACACACAGTTTATCCTAGTGAACTGTATGTCGTATATCACACACACCCTCATCTGGCTGCCCGTTTCTATTGTTCTGCATCATAATCATCGCAAACAGTTCTTCTGGATTAACCGTTTGCCACTCATTGCACACGCAACTCTAATATGAACCGTGTTTGATGTCGCCGCCATCGCAAGCGCTTTGCATCTTTTTTGACGGTTTTATTACATCACCGTTTGTGATTGATGCATCGCACACAGTTTCGTCGAAGGGTCTCTTATTCGACTGTCGCATTTGAACCATCCTGCAGTAGTGGCTAGACTCATCAGACGAAGGAGAAGTCATCTGGTAATCCATATCCGAATGGTGCAACGGGTTCTTGATTTGACCGGCTCTGGGACATGAAGGGGTGGGGATAAGCTGTTCTTGGGTATGTGCTCAGCGTGGAGACGACATATATGACAAGCCGTCAGAAAGCTCGCCAGAGCTGCTCTAGGTCTTCCTCTTTAAACTTGCTTCATGTTGCGTTTTCTTCAAACATATTTTTTTTATCAAAATGAGCTGATGGATATGAGAACGTTACTTACGGACCGCAAGTCGGGTTCTCCTTTGACCAAGTGTTTATAAGTCACAGGTAGATGGATTTACCTCTAATTCGCCGACTTACTAGTCCCGACTTGTTCCTGAGAAGAGTTGGCGTCAGAAAGTTCATTGTGTAGACGGCCAAGGGAGTCGAGTTCTACCTCATTTTCTTCTTCCCCTTCATCCACAGCGTCGCCTATATATGTGATCATTGCCATGAATAACATCATAACTATGCACTTTTCTATCAATTGCCCGAAAGTAATTTGTTTACCCACTATATGCTATTTTTCGAGAGAGAAGCCTCTAGTGAAAACTATGGCCCCCTAGTCTACTTTTATCATATTACTAAAACCAAAAATACCTTGCTGCAATTTATTTACGTTTCTTTTACCTTTCAATTTACCTATCTATCACTATCATATTTAATCCTTGCAAGTAACGAGTTCAAGGGGATTGACAACCCTCTTGCCCGTGTTGGGTGCAAGTATTTTCCCTTGTGTGTGTAGGTCCTGCTTACTAAGCATTCTTTTGGTTCTCCTATTGGTTAGATAACCTTGGTTCTCACTGAGGGAAATACTGATCGCTACTATATTGCTTCACCCTTCTTCTTCGGGGAAAATCACAATGCAGATCACAAGTAGCACTGATCTCAGAGGACTGGGGGTACCTCTCTGGAGAAAGGCCTGGGGCAACCGTGCAATGCGGAAACCCACATGCTCAAATGCTTTATATTGGACGGTCGCGTGATACGATCTATCCAAGACTACTGTGTGATGTGGTATGTCCAACTTTACTATAGTAGACCACTATTATGAAAGGTAGGAAAAAATATTTTCACACAAAGAGAACCCAGCGCACCAAACTGCATGTTTATATTCCACCAAGCCAATCCTGGTGAAGCTTGCCAATACATTCAATGTGTTGATCCTTGTGGCTACAACGTATCATGTTGCAGATTTAATGAGTAGAAGGTATGAAGTAGGATTATGACGATGTACTCAACCCTTGTTTGTGAGTGATTGGACGCCACAAGACTAGAATATTATCTTTGTTGCATTATTGCAATGTAACATATATAGTCCATAAGCTAAGCATGTGTGTATTGTAAAACACTCGATCTGCGATGTAATACTATGATATGGTATGTTTTTCTTGGTATTTCATCATCGACTATGCGTGTCAGTTATTGATCCAGGGACTGACACAGTAAGTCCAGAGATTCAGGGGCCCTCTCGGGACCGGTTTGTGACAGACAAACACGTATTATCACATAAGTGTATTTTGTAGTGCTTGTCAGTCTTAGCGATGACAGGTGGGGATGCAACGTCCGACGTATCATCAACATCTTCATCCATGTCAGCATATTCCTCAGATGCGTATGCCAACACGTCGTTTAAATCCCCAATGGTAGCGACTAGGTGGGTGGTGGGTGGGCTCAAAATCCCAACCACTCTGGTCTTTCCCCGATCCGATCATAGATTACAACTTCATTGTCCGAGACTGATAGGCTCAGAATCTGATCTAACATCTCGTTTGGCAGCATGATATCGGCCCCACCCATCTCTTGATAGTGGGCGGGTTTTAGTTGAAGTTTCCCTAAGGTACTACCTGACGTGTCCTCGGGGGTTTCAGTGGTCAGATCAGAAGTTTGATCTGACGCAGTGATGCTCGGGTCCGAGCTTGAATCTGGATCCGAGATGTTCATGCCCCCAAGGTCCTGCTTCGAGGTTAAGCCTAGCGCTAGGACAACGGCGTTGGCGAAATACTCGGTATGGTATGGCACCCAGCCCAAGAAGGAAAGTTCGCCACAGGAGTCCACATACGACATACTCTAGATTGCCAAACCTGATGGTTTGGCCTGGGGCGAGATTCTCGACCTGGCCAAGGTGGTCGGTAGAGTCGGCGTGCAGCACGATGTTGCCGAAGGCAAAAAGCTGTCGGGTGATGACCCACAAGTATACGGGATCAATCGTAGTCCTTTCGATAAGTAAGAGTGTCGAACCCAACGAGGAGTGATATGTCTCCAACGTATCTACAATTTTTGATTGTTCCATTCTATTATATTATATATTTTGGATGTTTTATATGCATTTATATGCTATTTTATATTATTTTTGGGACTAACCTACTAACCTAGAGCTCAGTGCCAGTTTCTGTTTTTTGCCTGTTTTAGAGTTTCGCAAAAAAGGAATACCAAACGGATTCCAATTGAATGAAACTTTCGCGATGATTTTTCTTGGACCAGAAGCAAACCAGGAGACTTGGAGATGAAGTCGGAGATGCAACAAGGCGGCCACGAGGGTCGAAGGCGCGCCTAGGGGGTAAGGCGCACCCCCTACATTGTGGGCCCCTCGGAGCTCTCCTGACCTAATTATTTCGCCCATATATACTCTTATACCCCAAAACCATCAGGGGGAGCCACGAAAACACTTATCCACCACCGCAACCTTCTGTACCTATGAGATCCCATCTAGGGGCCTTTTTCGGCGTCCTGTCGGAGGGGGATTCGATCACGAAGGGCTTCTATATTTGCAAGGTAGCTAACTTTTTAGCTTTAGGATCCTTTATAGGGTAGCTCATAAAACAATATTTGCAAGGTAGGGTGGGTACGGATGAATCTATTTTGAAGTTTCAGAACTAGTGCTAAAGTAGCTTCCGCATAAGATTTAGTTCTTTTAAGTATAGGAGTATCATCAAGAGTCAAATTTCCAACACAATTGGAAAATTCTTGCATACGTTATTTTCCCATAACATTCCCTTGCCCAAAAAAAAGATTTAGCATCCAGATTGCCAGATCGTCCAATTTTAGGAGTTAGGCCATCATCTATTTCTACCATACCAAAATCACTCATGGTGTCAAGTTCAAGCAAACAAAAGATCCGACGAGAAAGAGACAATGAAAAAGGAGGCAAATAAAAAGACAACTTTTTGTGAAGTGGGGGAGATGAAAATGAGAGGCAAATGGCAAATAATGTAAATTGCAAGGAGATGAGATTTGTGATTAGGGACATGATAGGTCTTGACTTGATCCTCCCCGACCACGGCGCGAGAAATTCCTTTAAATGTCGCTTGAAACTTCGTCGGTATTTCCCCAAGGAGGAAGGGATGATGCAGTACAGCTACGGTAGGTATTTCCCTCAGTTATGAAACCAAGGTATCAATCCAGTAAGAGACCAGGCCAAGCTACGTTAACGGTACCTGCGCTCAAAGAACAAATACTTGCAACCCGACGCGTAAGAGGGGTTGTCAACTCCTCCTCGGGTAAAAGATAGATTCGTTTGTATGATTTTGGATAAATAGATTTCGCAATAACACAAAATAAAATAAAGAAAGAAAAAGTGCAGCAATGTATTTTTGGGTTTTTGGAATAATAGATCTGAAAATAAAAGCGAATAAAAATAGATCGGAAAGCAATATGATAAAATATAGACCCTCATACCTCTCCAACTTATCTATAATTTTTTATTGTTCCATGCTATTATATTATCTGCTTTGGATGTTTCATATGCTATTTTATATTATTTATGGGACTAACCTATTAACCTAGAGCCCAGTGCCAGTTTTTGTTTTTTGCCTGTTTTAGAGTTTCGCGAAAAAGGAATACCAAACAGAGTCCAAACGGAATGAAACTTTCACGATGATCTTTCTTGGACCATAAGCGAAGCAGGAGACTTGGAGATGAAGTCGGAGACGCAACAAGGCGGCCACGAGGGTGGAGCGTGCGTCCAGGGAGTAGGGCATGCCCCCTACCTCGTGGGCCCCTTAGAGCTCTCCTGACCTAATTCTTCCGCCTATATATACTCTTATACCCCGAAACCATCAGGGAGAGCCACAAAAACACTTTTCCACCGCCGCAACTTTCTGTACCCATGAGATCCCATCTAGGGACCTTTTCTGGCGTCCTCCCGGAGGTGGATTCGATCATGGAGGGCTTCTACATCAACACCATTGCCCTTTCGATGAAGCGTGAGTACTTTACCACAGACCTACGGGTCCATAGCTAGTAGAAATATGGCTTCTTCGCTCTCTTTGATTCTCAATACCATGTTCTCCTTGATTTTCTTGAAGATCTATTCGATGTAATATTCTTTTGCAGTGTGTTTGCCGAGATCTGATGAATTGTGGATTTATGATCATATTATCTATGAATATTATTTGAGTCTTCTCTGAATTCTTATATTCATGATTTGATATCTTTGCAATTCTCTTCAAATTATCGGTTTAGTTTGGCCTACTAGATTGGTTTTTCTTGCAATGGGAGAAGTGCTTAGCTTTAGGTTCAATCTTGCGATGTCCTTTCCCGGTGATAGTAGGGGCAGCAAGGCACGTATTGTATTGTTGCCATCGAGGATAACAAGATGAGGATTTCATCATATTGCTTGAGTTAATTCATCTACATCATGTCATCTTACTTAATGCGTTACTCTGTTCTTTATCTCTAGATGCAGGAAGGAGTCGGTCGATGTGTGGAGTAATAGTAGTAGATGTAGAATCGTTTCGGTCTACTTGACATGGACGTGATGCCTATGTTCATGATCATTGATTTAGATATCGTCATAATTATGTGCTCTTCTATCAATGCTCGACAGTAATTTGTTCACCCACTGTATTATTTGCTATCTTGAGAGAAGCCACTAGTGAAACCTATGGCCCCCGGTTCTCTTTTCCATCATATAGGTCCTCTTTTCCTTCGTACTAGTTTCCAATCTACTATTTTGTAATCTTTTACTTTCCGATCTACAAACCAAAAATACCAAAAATATTTACTTTACCGTTTATCTATCTCTATCAGATCTCACTTTTGCAAGTAACCGTGAAGGGATCAACAACCCCTTTATCGCATTGGGTGCAAGTTGTTGATTGTTTGTGCAGGTATTCGGTGACTTGTGCGTTGTCTCCTACCGGATTGATACCTTGGTTCTCAAATTGAGGGAAATACTTACTCTACTTTGCTGCATCACCCTTTCCTCTTCAAGGAAAAAATCAACACAAGCTCAAGAGGTAGCAGGAAGAATTCTTGGTGCCGTTGCTGGGGAGACCTACGTCAAGTCAAGCCGTACCAAGTACCCATCATAAACTCTTCTCTCTTGCATTACATTATTCACCATTCGCCTCTCGTTTTCCTCTCCCCCACCTCTAAAACGATTTTAGAATTTTTTTTGCCTTTTCTTCGCCCCTCTTCCATTCGTCTTCTTCGCTTGCTTTTTGTGTGCTCATGTGTTGGTTTTCTTGCTTTGTCATGATGGCTGAAGATAATACTAAATTATGTGACTTGTCCAACACAAACAACAATAATTTTATTAGTACTCCGATTGTTCCCAGTACTAATGATGAATCTTGTGAAATTAATGCCGCTTTGCAAAATCTTGTTATGAAAGATCAATTTTCTGGCCTTCCTAGTGAAGATGTCGCCTCCCATCTAAACAATTTTGTTGATTTGTGTGGTATGCAAAAGAAGAAAGATGTGGATGATGATATTGTTAAATCGAAGCTATTCCCATTTTCGCTTAGAGATCGTGCTAAAACTTGGTTTTTATCTTTGCCTAAAAATAGTATTGATTCATGGAACAAGTGTAAAGATGGTTTCATCTCTAAGTATTTTCCTCCCGATAAGATCATCTCCCTTAGGAACAATATTATGAATTTTATGGAACTTGATCATGAGCATGTTGCACAATCTTGGGAGAGGATGAATTTGATGATACGAAATTTCCCTACACATGGTTTGAATTTCTGCATGATTATACAAAAAATTATGCCAGATTGAATTTTTCTTCTAGAAATCTTTTAGATTCGGCTGCGGGGGCACTTTTATGGAAATCACATTAGGAGAGGCCACTAAACTCCTAGATAATATCATGGTTAATTATTCTCAATGGCATACCGAAAGATCCACTAGTAAAATAGTACATGCGATTGAAGAGATTAATGTTTTGAGTGGAAAGATGGATGAACTTATTAAATTATTTGCTAATAAGAATGCTTCTTCTGATACTAATGATATGCCTTTGTCCACTTTGATTGATAATGATAATGAATCTATGGTTGTGAATTTTGTTGGTAGGAACAATTTTGGTAATAACGCGTATAGAGGCAATTTTAACCCTAGGCTGTTTCCTAGTAATTCCTCTAAAATTATGGTAATTCCTACAACAATTCTTATGGAAATTTTAATAAGATGCCCTCTGATTTTTAGAATGGTGTTAAAGAATTTATGAGTTCGCAAAAGAATTTCAATGCTTTGATAGATGAAAATTTTCTCAAGATTGATGATTTGGCTAGGAACGTGGATAGAATTTCTCTTGATGTTTATTCATTGAAACTTAGATCTATTACACCTAAGCATGATATCAACGAGTCTCTCAAAGTCATGATAATTTCCATTGACGAGTGCAAAGAAAGAACCGCTAAGATGCGTGCTAAACAGGATTGGTTGTAAAAGCGTGTTCATCTAGTTTTCATGAGAATAGTGATGAAGATCTAAAAGTGATTGATGTGACTCCTATTGAATCTTTGTTTTCCAATATTAATCTTGATAAATATGGGACCGGAGATGAGTCAACTTTAGTTAAAAGGCGTCCCAATGATTCAAAGTTTTTAGATCTAGATACAAAAATTGATAAAAGTGGAGTTGGAGAGGTCAAGACTTTAAGTAGCAATGAACCCACTATTTTGGATTTCAAGGAATTTAATTATGATAATTGTTATTTAATAGATTGTATTTCCTTGTTGCAATCCATGTTGAATTCTCCTCATGCTTATAATCAAAACAAAGCTTTTACCAAACATATCGTTGATGCTATGATGAAATCTTTTGAAGAAAAGCTTGAATTGGAAGTTTCTATCCCTAGAAAACTTGATGATGAGTGGGAACCTACTATTAAGATTAAAATTAAAGATTATGAGTGTCATGCTTTGTGTGATTTGGGTGCTAGCGTTTCCATGATTCCAAAAACTTTGTGTGATGTGTTAGGTTTCCGTGAATTTGATGATTGTTCTTTAAATTTGCATCTTGCGGATTCCACTATCAAGAAACCTATGGGAAGGATCTACTCATGTTTTATGCCTAGCTAAGGGCGTTAAACGATAGCGCTTGTTAGGAGGCACCCCAATTTTATTTTTCTTCTTTACTTTTTGTTCCTGTTTAGTAATAAATAATCCATCTAGCCTCTGGTTAGATGTGGTTTTATGTTTTAGTTAGTGTTTGTGCCAAGTTAAACCTTTAGGATAGCTTATGGTGATAGTTGTGTTGATCCTGCTGAAAAACAGAAACTTTTGTGCCCAGTAAATAATTTCCAGAATTTTATTGAAATGTGCTTTTGATCTTATTCTTTGTGCTATGGATTGGTACACAAATTTCTCAGGTCTTCCTGATTTTTCGGAATTTTTGGAGTTACAGAAGTATTCGAGAATTACAGATTACTACAGACTGTTCTATTTTTGACAGATTATGTTTTCTATGTGTTGTTTGCTTATTTTGATGAATCTATGGGTAGTATCGGGGGATATGAACCATGGAAAAGTTGGAATACAGTAGATATTACACCAATATAAATAAATAATAAGTTTGCAACAGTACCTTAAAGTGGTGATTTATTTTCTTATACTAACGGAGCTCATGAGTTTTCTGTTGAGTTTTGTGTTGTGAAATTTTCAAGTTTTGGGTAAGGATTTGATGGACTATGGAATAAGGAGTGGAAAGATCCTAAGCTTGGGGATTCCCAAGGCACCCCAAGGTAATATTTAAGGACAACCAAAAGCCTAAGCTTGGGGATGCCCCAGAAGGCATCCCCTCTTTCATTTTCGTCTATCTGTAACTTTACTTGAGGCTATATTTTTATTCACCACATGATATGTGTTTTGCTTGGAGTGCCTTGTATGATTTGAGTCTTTGCGCTTTAGTTTACCACAATCATACTTGTTGTACACACCTTTTGGGAGAGACACGCATGAATCATGATTTATTAGAATACTCTGCTTCACGTATATCTTTTGAGCTAGGCAATATTGCTCTAGTGCTTCACTTATATCTTTTTAGAGCACGACGGTGGCTTTATTTTATAGAAATTTATGAACCCTCTTGCTTCACTTATATTATTTTGGGAGTCTTTTAGAACAGCATGGTAATTTGCTTTGATTATAAATTTAGTCCTAATATGATAGGCATCCAAGAGGGATATAATAAAAACTTTCATATAAAGTGCGTTGAATACTATGAGACGTTTGATTCTTTATGATTGTTTTGAGATATGAAGATGGTGATATTAGAGTCATGCTAGTGGAGTAATTGTGAATTCGAGAAATACTTGTGTTGAGGTTTGTGAGTCCCGTAGCATGCACGTAATGAAGTTGGAGCATGAAGTATTTATTGATTGTCTTCCTTATGAGTGGCGGTCGGGGATGAGCGATAGTCTTTTCCTACCAATCTACCCCCCTAGGAGCATATGCGCGTAGTACTTTGTTTGATGACTAATAGATTTTTGCAATAAGTGTGTGAGTTCTTTTTGACTAATCTTGAGTCCATGGATTATACGCACTCTCACCCTTCCACCATTGGTATCCTCTCTTGTGCCGCGCAACTTTCGCCGGTACCATACACCCACCATATACCTTCCTCAAAACAGCCACCATACCTACCTATTATGGCATTTCCATAGCCATTCCGAGATATATTGCCATACAACTTTCCACCGTTTCATTTATTATGACACGCTTCATCATTGTCATGTTGCTTTGCATGATCATGTAGTTCACATAGTATTTGTGGCAAAGCCACCTTCCATAATTCTTTCATACATGTCACTCTTGATTCATTGCACATCCTGGTACACCGCCGGAGGCATTCACATAGAGTCATATTTTGTTCTAAGCATTGAGTTGTAATTTTTCGAGTTGTAAATAAATGGAAGTTTGATGATCATCATTATTAGAGCATTGTCCCATGTGAGGAAATAAAAAGAGGAGGCCAAAAAAAGAGAAAGGCCAAATAAAAAATGAGAGAAAAAGAGATAAGGGGCAATGTTACTATCCTTTTTCCACACTTCTGCTTCAAAGTAGCACCATGATCTTCATCATAGAGAGTGTCTTATTTTGTCTCTTTCATATACTAGTGGGAATTTTTCATTATAGAACTTGGATTGTATATTCCAACGATGGGCTTCCTCAAATACCCTAGGTCTTTATGAGCAAGCAAGTTGGATGCACACCCACTTAGTTTCTTTTTGAGCTTTCATACACTTATAGCTCTAGTGCATCCGTTGCATGGCAAGCCCTACTCACCCACATTGATATCTATTAATGGGCATCTCCATAGCCCATTGGTACGCCTAGTTGATGTGAGACTATTGATACGTCTCCAACGTATCTATAATTTTTGATTGTTCCATGCTATTATATTACCTGTTTTGGATGTTTATGGGCTTTACTTTACACTTTTATATCATTTTTGGGACTCACCTACTAACCGGAGGCCCAGCCCAAATTGTTGTTTTTGCCTATTTCAGTGTTTCGAAGAAAAGGAATATCAAACAGGCCCAGCTCATGTATTGCGTGAAAGTTGAAAAAGTTTGAGAATACTAAAGTATGAAACAATTGCTTGGCTTGTCATTGGTGTTGTGCATGATTAAATGATGCAGAATCGTTTCGATCTACTTGTTGCGGACATGATGCCTATATACATGATCATGCCTAGATATTCTCATAACTATGCACTTTTCTATCAATTGCTCGACAGTAATTTGTTCACCCACCGTAATACTTATGCTATCTTGAGAGAAGCCACTAGTGAAACCTATGGCCCCCGGGTCTATGTTTTATCATATAAGTTTTCCATCTAATTTTATTTGCAATCTTTACTTTCCAATCTATATCATTAAAATACCAAAAATATCTATCTTATCATATTATCCCTATCAAATCTCACTTTCGCAAGTTACCGTGAAGGGATTGACAACCCCTTTATCGCGTTGGTTGCAAGGTTCTTGTTTGTTTGTGTAGGGGCGTGGGACTTTTGAGGAGCCTCCTACTGGATTGATACCTTGGTTCTCAAAAACTAAGGGAAATACTTACGCTACTTTGTTGCATCACCCTTTCCTCTTCAAGGGAAAACCAACGCAGTGCTCAAGAGGTAGCAAGAAGGATTTCTGGCGCCGTTGCCGGGGAGGTCTTCGCTCAAGTCAAGACATACCAAGTACCCATCACAAACTCATCTCCCTCGCATTACATTATTTGCCATTTGCCTCTCGTTTTCCTCTCCCCCCACTTCACCCTTGCCGTTTTGTTCACCCTTCTTCTGTTCGTCTTTTCGTTTGCTTTGATGTCTTACTTGGCTCGTTTGCTCGTTTGGTTAGAATAGTTGTTTATTTATTGCTAAACAAAGAACCTAAGACCTATGGATCCTCATCCGCTTGCTAACCTTTTTAAGAGATCCAATTATGATGAACCAATTGCTAGTGAGTTTTGTGCACTAGATTATCTTTATGAAGCTTTGTTGAAATTAGTGAATCTGGACATTATGATGAAGAAATTTATGAAGAGATTCACGATAACTCCATGAATAAAAAGCATGACTGCAATGATTTTACCATAAATTCTCTTGATGTCAATTGTGCTAATAATATGCAAAACCCTAAGCCTGGGGATGCTAGTTTTGCTATGTCTACTACTTGTTGCAATGATCATGATTGGGGTGATTCTTCTTATAATCTTGAAAATTTATTTAAGCCCCATGATGAATATGAGATTGATAATAGTGTTTGCAATAATATTGAAAGTGGGTTTGGAAGAGTGTCAACTTTACATCCCACATATTTGGAGTACGTTCAATCTTATGATATTGTTGATAAAAGTGGGTTTGGAGAGGTCATGACTTTAGTTAATGTTAATCCCACTATCTTGGAAGAGTGTCAACTTTGCATGCATATGGATCGTATTGAGAATATGTTATGATCCTACATGTAGTTATTATGAGAGAGTAAAATATGGTCATAGAAATTTTTATCTTACTAAATTACCTCTCATCATGTTGAGATTACTATCATCTCTTTCTTCTTCCTTGCATATGATAGTTTTTGCTTGCCTTGAAAATTTGTTTGCTTATAATATGACTATGCATAGGAAGTATGTTAGACTTAGATGTGTGTTTGTCAAGTGTTTCATGATGCTCTCTTTGCGCTTCAATTCTTGTCTTTCATGTGAGCATCATTAAAATTATCAATGCCTAGCTAAAAGGCTTTAAATAAAAGCGCTTGTTGGGAGGCAACCCAATATTTTTCCTTGCTGCTATTCAATAAATAAGTCATATAGCCTCTGTTTAGATGTGGTTTTATGTTTTAATTAGTGTTTGTGCCAAGTAGAACCTATAGGATAACCTACGGTGATAGTTAATTTGATTCTACTAAAAAACACAAACTTTTGCATGCACGAGAATAATTTTAATAAATCACAGAAACGTGATTTTGCGTTGATTCTTTTTGAAGTAGATAAATAGACAAATTACTCAGGACTTCCTATTTTGGTAGGATTTTTAGAGTTGCATAAGTATTCGAAAGTTACAGATTGCTACAGACTGTGCTGTTATTGACAGATTCTGTTTTTCGTGTGTTGTTTGCTTATTTTGATGCATCTATGGCTAGTATCGGGGGGTATGAACCATAGAGAAGTTGGAATACATTAGGTTTAACACCAATATAAATAAATAATGAGTTCATTACAGTATGTTATGTGGTGGTTTTTCTTTCTTGCACTAACGGAGCTTATGAGATTTCCTGTTGAGTTTTGTGTTGTGAAATTTTCAAGTTTTGGGTAAAGATTTGATGGACTATGGAATAAGGAGTGGCAAGAGCCTAAGCTTGGGGATGCCCATGGCACCCCAAGATATTCAAGGACAACCAAAAGCCTAAGCTTGGGGATGCCCCGAAAGGCATCCCCTCTTTCGTCTTCATCTATCGGTAACTTTACTTGGAGCTATATTTTTATTCGCCAAATGATATATGTTTTGCTTGGAGCGTCTTGTATGATATGAGTCTTTGATTTTTAGATTACCACAATCATCCTTTCTGTACGCACCTTTTGCGAGAAACCCACATGATTTGGAATTTATTAGAATACTCTATGTGCTTCACTTATATCTTTTGAGCTAGATAATTTTGCTCTAGTGCTTCACTTGTATCTTTTAGAGCACGGCGGTGGCTTTATTTTGTAGAAATTGTTGATCTCTCATGCTTCACTTATGTTATTTTGAGAGTATTTTCGAACAGCATGGTATTTACTATGGTTATAAAATTGGTCCTAGAATGATGGGCATCCAAGTTGGGTATAATCAAAACTACCATAGAAAGTGAATTGGATGCTATGATCATTTTGATGCTTGATAATTGTTTTGAGATATGAGGATGGTGATATTAGAGTCATGCTAGTGGAGTAATTATGAATTTGAGAAATACTTGTGTTGAAGTTTGTGATTCCCGTAGCATGCACGTATGGTGAACCGCTTTGTGATGAAGTTGGAGCATAATTTATTTATTGATTGTCTTCCTTATGAGTGGCGGTCAGGGATGAGCGATGGTCTTTTCCTACCAATCTATCCCCCTAGGAGCATGCGCGTACTACTTTGTTTTCAATGACTTGTAGATTTTTGCAATAAGTATATGAGTTCTTTATGACTAATGTTGAGTCCATGGATTATATGCACTCTCACCCTTCCACCATTGCTAGCCTCTCTTGTGTCGTGCAACTTTCACCGGTACCATACACCCACCATATACCTTCCTCAAAACAGCCACCATACCTACCTATTATGACATTTCCATAGCCATTCCGAGATATATTGCCATGCAACTTTCCACAGTTCCGTTTATTATGACACGCATCATCATTGTCATATTGCTCTTTGCATGATCATGTAGTTCACATCGTATTTGTGGCAAGGCCACCTTCATAATTCTTTCATACATGTCACTCTTGATTCATTGCAAATCTCGGTACATAGCCGGAGGCATTCATATAGAGTCATATCTTGTTCTAAGTATCGATTTGTAATCTTGAGTTGTACGTAAATAAAAGTGTGATGATCTTCATTATTAGAACATTGTCCCAAGTGAGGAAAGGATGATGGAGACTATGATTCCCCCACAAGTCGGGATGAGACTACGGACTTTATAAAAAAAGAAAAAGAAGAGAAAGGCCAAATAAAAAAGGGAGAAAGGCCAAATAAAAAAGCGAAAGAAAGAAAAAAAGAGAAATAAAAAATGAGAGAAAAAGGGAGAAGGGCAATGTTATTATCTTTTACCACACTTGTGCTTCAAAGTAGCACCATGATCTTCATGATAGAGAGTCTCCTATGTTGTCACTTTCATATACTAGTGGGAATTTTTCATTATAGAACTTGGCTTGTATATTCCAATGATGGGCTTCCTCAAAATGCCCTAGGTCTTCGTGAGCAAGCGAGTTGGATGCACACCCACTTAGTTTCTTTTGTTGAGCTTTCATACAATTATATCTCTAGTGCATCCGTTGCAAGGCAATCCCTACTCACTCACATTGATATCTATTAATGGGCATCTCCATAGCCCGTTGATACGCCTAGTTGATGTGAGACTATCTTCTCCTTTTTTGTCTTCTCCACAACCACCATTCTTTTCCACGTATAGTGATATGTCCATGGCTCACGCTCATGTATTGCGTGAAAGTTGAAAAAGTTTGAGAATACTAAAGTATGAAACAATTGCTTGGATTGTCATCGGGGTTGTGCGTGATTAAAGACTTTGTGAGATGAAGATAGAGCATAGCCAGATTATATGATTTTGTAGGGATAGCTTTCGTTAGCCATGTTATTTTGAGAAGACATGACTGCTTTGTTAGTATGCTTGAAGTATTGTTGTTTTTATGTCAATATGAAATTTTATTTTGAATCATTTGGATCTGAACATTGATGCCACAATAAAGAAAAATACATTGAGAATTATGCTAGGTAGCATTCCACATCAATAACTCTGTTTTTATCATTTACCTACTCGAGGACGAGCAGGAATTAAGCTTGGGGATGCTTGATACGTCTCCAACGTATCTATAATTTTTTATTGTTCCATGCTATTATATTACCCGTTTTGGATGTTTATGGGCTTTACTTTACAATTTTATATCATTTTTGGGACTAACCTACTAACCAGAAGCCTAGCCCGAATTGCTGTTTTTTTGCCTATTTCAGTGTTTCGAAGAAAAGGAATATCAAATGGAGTCCAAATAGAATGAAACCTTCGGGAGCGATCTTTTTGGAACAAACGCAATCCAGGAGACTTGGAGTGGACGTCAAGCAGCAAACAAGGCGGCTACAAGGGTGCCCGGTGTGCCCTAAGGGGGTGGGCGCGCCCCCCACCCTCATGGGCCCCTCGTGGCTCAACCGACCTACTTCTTCCTCCTATATATATCCACGTACCCTGAAAAAATCCAGTAGCACCATGAAAACCTAATTCCACCGCCACAACCATCTGTATCTGCGAGATCCCATCTTGGAGCCTTTGCCGGCGCTCCGTCGGAGGGGGAATCGACCATAGAGGGACTCTACATCATCTCCAAGGCCTCTCCGATGAGTTGTGAGTAGTTTACCACAGACCTTCGGGTCCATAGTTATTAGCTAGATGGCTTCTTCTCTCTCTTTGGATCTCAATACCAAGTTCTCCTCGATCTTCTTGGAAATATATTCGATGTAACTCTTTTTGCAGTGTGTTTGTCGAGATCCGATGAATTGTGGGTTTATGGTCAAGTTTATCTATGAGAAATAATTGAATCTTCTCTGAATTCTTTTATGTATGATTGGTTATCTTTGCAAGTCTCTTCGAATTATCAGTTTGGTTTGGCCTACTAGATTGATCTTTCTTGCAATGGGAGAAGTGCTTAGCTTTGGGTTCAATCCTGCGGTGTCCTTTCCTAGTGATAGAAGGGGCAGCAAGGCACGTATTGTATTGTTGCCATCGAGGATAAAAAGATGGGGTTTATATCATATCGCTTGAGTTTATCCCTATACATCATGTCATCCTTCTTAATGCGTTACTCTGTTCTTCATGAACTTGATACTCTAGATGCAGACAGGAGTCGATCGATGTGTGGAGTAATAGTAGTAGATGCAGAATCGTTTTGATCTACTTGTTGTGGACGTGATGCCTATATACATGATCATGCCTAGATATTCTCATAACTATGCACTTTTCTATCAATTGCTCGACAGTAATTTGTTCACCCACCATAATACTTATGCTATCTTGAGAGAAGCCACTAGTGAAACCTATGGCCCCTGGGTCTATCTTTTATCATATAAGTTTTCCATCTACTTTTATTTGCAATCTTTACTTTCCAATCAATATCATAAAAATACCAAAAATATTTATTTTATCATATTATCTCTATCAGATCTCACTTTTGCAAGTTACCGTGAAGGGATTGTCAACCCCTTTATCGCGTTGGTTGCGATGTTCTTGTTTGTTTGTGTAGGTGCGTGGGACTTTTGAGGAGCCTCCTACTGGATTGATACATTGGTTCTCAAAAACTGAGGGAAATACTTACGCTACTTTGCTGCGTCACCCTTTCCTCTTCAAGGGAAAACCAATGCAGTGCTCAAGAGGTAGCAACTATCTCCCTCTTTTTGTCTTCTCCATAACCACCATATTCTCTTCCACCATATTGTTATGTCCATGGCTCACACTCATGTATTGCGTGAAAGTTGAAAAGGTTTGAGAACATCAAAGTATGAAACTATTGCTTGGCTTGTCATCGGGGTTGTGCATGATTTGAATATTTTGTATGATGAAGATGGAGCATAGCTAGACTATATGATTTTGTAGGGATAAGCTTTCTTCGGCCAGGTTATTTTCAGAAGACATAATTGCCTTGTTAGTATGCTTGAAGTATTATTGTTTTTATGTCAATATTAAACTTTTGTTTTGAATCTTTCGGATCTGAACATTCATGCCACAATAAATATGTTAGGTAGCATTCCACATCAAAAATTCTGTTTTTATCATTTACCTACTCGAGGACGAGTAGGAATTAAGCTTGAGGATGCTTGACATGTCTCCAATGTATCTATAATTTTTGATTGTTCCATGCTAGTATATTATCTATTTTGGATGTTTTATATGCATTTATATGCTATTTTATATTATTTTTGGGACTAACCTATTAACCTAGAGCCAAGTGCCAGTTTCTGTTTTTTGCCTGTTTTAGAGTTTCGGAGAAAAGGAATACCAAACAGAGTCCAAGCGGAATGAAACTTTTGTGAAGATCTTTCTTGGACCAGAAGCAAACCAGGAGACTTGGAGATGAAGTTGGAGATGCAACAAGGCGGCCACGAGACTGGAGGGCGCGCCCAGGAGGGTAGAGCGCACCCCCTACCTCATGGGCCCCTAGGAGCTCTCTTGACCTAATTCTTTAGCCCATATATACTCTTATACCCCAAAACCATCAGGGGGAGCCACGAAAACACTTTTCCACCGCTGCAACCTTCTATACCCATGCGATCCCATCTAGGGGCCTTTCCCGGTGTCCTGCCGGAGGGGGATTCAATCACGGAGGGCTTCTGCATCAACACCATTGCCCTTCCGATGAAGCGTGAGTACTTTACCACAGACCTATAGGTCCATAGCTAGTAGCTAGATGGCTTCTTCTCTCTCTTTGCGTCTCAATACCATGTTCTCCTTGATGTTCTTGGAGATCAATTCCATGTAATATTCTTTTGCGGTGTGTGTGCCGAGATCCGATGAATTGTGGATTTATGACCAGATTATCTATGAATATCATTTGTGTCTTCTCTGAATTCTTATATGCATGATTTGATATCTTTGCAAGTCTCTTCAATTTTTTGGCTTAGTTTGCCCTACTAGATTGGTTTTTCTTGCATTGGGAGAAGTGCTTAGCTTTGGGTTCAATCTTGCAGTGTCCTTTCCCAGTGATAGTAGTGGCAGCAAGGCACGTATTGTATTGTTGCCATTGAGGATAACAAGATGGGTTTTTCATCATATTGCTTGAGTTAATTCATCTACATCATGTCATCTTACTTAATGCATTACTTTGATCTTTATGAACTTAATACTCTAAATGCAGGCAGGAGTCGGTCGATGTGTAGAGTAATAGTAGTAGATGCAGAATCGTTTTGGTCTACTTGACACAGACGTGATACCTATGTTCATGATCATTGCCTTAGATATTGTCATAATTATGCGCTCTTCTATCAATTGCTCGGCAGTAATTTGTTCACCCACCGTATTATTTGCTATCTTGAGAGAAGCCACTAGTGAAACCTATGGCTCCCGGGTCTCTTTTCCATCATATAAGTTCTCTTTTCCTTCATACTAGTTTCCGATCTACTATTTTGCAATCTTTTACTTTCTGATCTATAACACAAAAATACCAAAAAAATTTACTTTATCATTTATCTATCTCTACCAGATTTCACTTTGGCAAGTAACCGTGAAGGGATTGACAACCCCTTTATCGCGTTGGGTGCAAGTTGTTGATTGTTTGTGCAGGTATTGATACCTTGCTTCTCAAACTGAGGGAAATACTTACTCTACTTTGCCGCATCACCCTTTCCTCTTCAAGGGAAAAACCAACGCAAGCTCAAGAGGTAGCAAGGAGCAGAAGGAAATGACAAGCGGTTTCCAGCAAGGTAATGTCTGCAAGCACTGAAATTGTCGGTAATGATACGTCTCCAACGTATCTATAATTTTTGATTGTTCCATGCTATTATGTTACCTGTTTTGGATGTTTATGGGCCTTATTTTACACATCTATATCATTTTTGGGACTAACCTACTAACCGGAGGCCCGGCCCGTATGGCTATTTTTTTGCCTATTTCAATATTTCTAAGAAAAGGAATATCAAACGGAGTGCAAACGGAATGAAACCTTCGGGAGCGTGAATTTTGGAACAAACGTGATCCAGAGGACTTGGAGTGCAAGTCAAGAAGCTGACGAGGCAGCCACGATGGTGGAGGGTGCGCCCCCCTACTGGTCGTGCCCCCCTACTGGGCGCGCCCCCTATCTCGTGGGCCCCTCGGGCGGCCACCGACGTACTTCTTCCTCCTGTATATACCCACGTACCCTGAAAACATCAAGGGAGCCACCAAAACACAATTTCCACCGCCGTAACCTTCTGTATCCGCGAGATCCCATCTTGGAGCCTTCGCCGACGCTCCGCCGGAGGGGGAATCGACCATGGAGGGCTTCTACATCAACACCATAGCCCCTCTGATGAGTTGTGAGTAGTTTACCACAGACCTTCAGGTCCATAGTTATTAGCTAGTTGGCTTCTTCTCTCTTTTTGGATCTCAATACCATGTTCTCCCCCTCTCTTGTCGAGATCTATTTGGTGTAACTCTTTTTGTGGTGTGTTTGTCGAGATTCGATAAATTGTGGGTTTATGATCAAGTTTATCTATGAGAAGTATTTGAATCTCCTCTGAATTCTTTTATGTATGATTGAGTTATCTTTGCAAGTCTCTTCGAATTATCAGTTTGGTTTGGCCTACTAGATTGATCTTTCTTGCAATGGGAGAAGTGCTTAGCTTTGGGTTCAATCTTGCAGTGTCCTTTCCCAATGATAGCAGGGGCAGCAAGGCACCTATTGTATTGTTGCCATCGAGGATAAAAAGATGGGGTTTATATCATATAACATGAGTTTATCCCTCTACAACATGTCATCTTTCTTAATGCATTACTCTGTTCTTATTAATTTAATACTCTAGATGCATGCTGGATAGCGGTCGATATGTGGAGTAATAGTAGTAGATGCAGGCATGAGTCGGTCTATTTGTTGCGGACGTGATGCCTATATACATGATCATGCCTAGATAATCTTATAATTATTCGGTTTTCTATCAATTGCTTGACAGTAATTTGTGCACCCACCATAATACTTATGCTATCTTGAGAGAAGCCACTAGTGAAACCTATGGCCCCCGGGTCTATCTTTTATCATATAAGCTTTCAATCTACTTTTATTTGCATCTTTACTTTTCCAATCTATATCATAAAATACCAAAAATATATTTATTTTATCATACTATCTCTATCAGATCTCACTTTCGCAAGTGGCCGTGAAGGGATTGACAACCCCTTTATCGCGTTGGTTGCGAGTTCTTTGTTTGTTTGTGTAGGTGTGTGGGACTTTTGAGGAGCCTCCTACTGGATTGATACCTTGGTTCTCAAAAACTGAGGGAAATACTTACGCTACTGTGCTGCATCACCCTTTCCTCTTCAAGGAAAACCAACGCAAGCTCAAGACGTAGCAGGTAACAGGTAGTTTGATAGCAAGATAATTTGTAACGAGCAAGTAAGGTAAATAAAGTGCATCAAGGTAGCCCAATCATTTTGTGGAAAAGGATAGCCCAAGACGGTCTCTTATAATAAGCAAAGCGTTCTTGAGGGCACACGGGAATTTCATCTAGTCACTTTCACCATGTTGGTTTGATTTGTGTTTGCTACTTTGATAGTTTGGTATGTGGGTGGACCAGTGCTAGGGGTTGTGCTTACTTGAACAAACCTCCTACTTATGATTAACCCCCTCGCAAGCATCCACAACTATGAGAAAAGTATTAAGATAAAATCTAACCATAGCATTAAACATATGGATCCAAATCAGTCCCTTACAAAGTAGCGCATAAACTAGGGTTTAAGCTTCTGTCACTCTAGCAATCCATCATCTAATAACTACTCCAAAATGCACTCCCTTAGGCCCAATGATGGTGAAGTGCCTTGTAGTCGATGTTCACATGACACCACTAAGGGAATCATAACATAAATATCATCAAAATATCAAACACATATCAACTTCACATGATTACATGCAGCATGACTTCTCCCATGACCTCAAGAACAAAAGTAACTACTCACAAATGATAATCATGCTCAAGATCAGAGGAGTATTAAATAGCATAATGGATCTGAACATATAATCTTCCACCAAATAAACCATATAGTAATCAACTACAAGATGTAATCAACACTACTAGTCACCCACAAGTACCAATTTGAGGTTCCGGTGCAAAGATTGAACACAAGGGATGAACTAGGGTTTGAGAGGAGATAATGTTGTTGAAGATGTTGATGACGATTGCCCCCCGCCCCCAAAGATGAGAGGGTTGTTGGTGATGACGATGGCTTCGATTTCCCCCTCCGGGAGGGAAGTTCCCCCGGCGGAATCGCTCCACCGGAGGGCAAAAGTACTCCTGCCCAAGTTCGAACTTGAGACAACGGCGATCCGTCCCGAAAGTCCTCTCCTGATTTTTTAGGTCAAATGACTTATATACCAGAAGATGGGCACCGGAGGTGGGCTGGGCTGAGCACAGCCCACCAGGGCATGCCTGGGGGGCTTGGTGCGCCATGGTGTCTTGTGCTCACCAAGTGCCCCCTCCAGTAGTTCCTTCCTCCAATATTTATTTAATATTCTAAAACAATTCTTCGTAAAATTTCACCTCATTTGGAGATGTGCGGATAGGTATTCTGACATAGCTTTTTCAGGTCCATAATTCCAACTAACGGCCTTCTCCCTCTTTGTGTAAACCTTGCATATTATGAGAGAAAAAGCATTAGAATTACTCCACAAAGCATTATTATGCATTAAAACATTATAAAATAACAGTAGGAAATCATGATGTAAAATGGACGTATCATCAGGGCAAGAATGTCTTCCATAGCCAATGTTGTCATCGATCTAAAGATGAGCCATCATGCCTTTATGACCACACAGCGGGACCTGCATGAGCCACCAATGTCGGAGCTAACTACTACAGATCTCGGGTAGGGGGTCCCGAGCTAGTGATCTTGGCTTGATGGTAACAAGAAGTAGTGAGACACATTATTTACCTAGGTCCGGGCCCTCTCAAAGAGGTAAAACCCTACGTCCCTCTTGTATTCCATTGATTATGGATGTGGTACAATGTACAAGATGATATACCACGAGATCGTATGAATGAATCTAACCTGCCTCTGTAGTCTAAAACCCTCGGCTTATATAGGGACCGAGGGTATCTAGGGTTACACATGGTTGGTTGCATCTAGAGATAAACATGCTGAATTATACCTCTCCAACGTATCTGTAATTTTTGATTGTTCCATGCTATTATATTATCAATCTTGGATGTTTTATATGCATTATGGTACTATTTTATATCATTTTTGGGACTAACCTATTAGCCTAGTGCCCAGTGCCAGTTGCAGTTTTTTCCTTGTTTTTGTCTTCTACAGAAAATCAATATCAAACGGAGTCCAAACGAAATAAAACTTTACGATGATTTTTCTTGGACTAGAAAACCAGGAGACTTGGAGAGGAGGCCAGAGAAGCCACGAGAGGGCCACAAGCCCCGAGGGCGGATCCTAGGGGGGCAGTCTTGTGGGCCCCTCGGGACTACCCTAACCTTATTTTTGCTCCATAAATACCCAAATATTCCATCTACATCAGAAGCGTCCACAAAAATACTTTTCCGTTACCGGAAGCCTCTATTCTCGTGAGATCCCATCTTGGGGCCTTTTCTGGCACACTGCCAGAGGGGATTCGATCAAGGAGGGCCCCTACACCAACCTTGCATCCCTTCCGATGATGTGTGAGTACTTTACCATAGACCTACCGGTCCATAGCTAGTAGCTAGATGGCTGCTTCTATATCTTTGATCTTCAATACAATGTTCTCCTCGATGTTCTTGGAGTTCTATTCAATGTAATCTTCTTGTGCGGTGCGTTTGTTGAGATTCGATGAATTGTGGATTTATGATCAAATTATCTATGATATAATTTTTGAGTTGTCTCTGAACACTTTTATGCATGATTAAGGTAGCTTTGTATTTCTCTCTGATCTATTGATTTGGTTTGGCCAACTAGATTTATCTATCTTGCAATGGGAGAGGTGCTTTGTGATGGGTTCAATCTTGCGTGTCTAGAGAGGCACGTATTGTATTGTTGCCATTAAGGATAAAAAGATGGGGTTTATATCATATTGCTTGAGTTAATCCCTCTACATCATGTCATCTTGCTTAAAGTGTTACTCTGTTATGAACTTAATACTCTAGATGCAGGCAGGAGTCGGTCGATGTGTGGAGTAATAGTAGTAGATGCAGAATTGTTTTGGTTTACTTGTCATGGACGTGATGCCTATATTCATGATCATTGCCTTAGATATCGCCATAACTATGCGCTATTCTATCAATTGCTCAATAGTAATTTGTTAACCCATCGTATGTTTTCTTTCAAGAGAGAAGCCACTTGTGAAACCTATGGCCCCCAAGTTTATTTTACATCATATATTTTTAGATATATAAAACAAAAATACAAAAATATCTCGCTGAGTTTTATTTACTTTTTATTTGTTTTATATCTATCTCTATTAGATCTCACCCTTGCAAGTAACCATGAAGGGATTGACAACCCCTTTTTCGCGTTGTGCGCAAGTGTTTGTTAGTTTGTGCAGGTGCATCTATTGGGGACTTGCTTGTACCTCCTACTGGATTAATACTTTGGTTCTTAACTGAAGGAAATACTTATCACTACTTTGCTGCATCACCCTTTATCTTCAAGGGGAAAAACAACGCAAGCTCAAGAAGTAGCATGAAGAATTTTGGGCGCTGTTGCCGGGGAGGTTCTACATCAAGCCTACCAAGTACCTATCATAAACTCTCATCTCTTGCATTTACAATATTTGCCATTCGCCTCTCATTTTCCTCTCCCCCACTCCTAAAAAATTTCAGAAAAACACAAAAATATTTGCCTTTTTTTCCTCTGTTTGTTCGTCTTTTTGTTTTCCTTTTTTCTTGTTTGCTATCTTTGCTTGTGTTGCCATGTGCCTTCTATCTGCTTGCTTCTTTGCCTGCTTAAAATCTATTGATATGGATCCACTTAAAGTTTTCTACTTGGATCATCTTCGATCCATATGTGCTCGTGCTAAAACCCCCACTAGTTTAGTTGAGGGAAAATCATTAGATGAGCATGCTCATTTTGTGCGTCACCTTTAGTTTCAAAAGGGGGGACTCTTATGGAACCAAATTTGTTTTTGCTATGCTATGCTTGGAATCTATGTGAAATTTATGATTTTACTTGTTGCTGGAAGAACCCTAAAAACACCTTCCCTGCCTATGTGAGTTTAATGATAATGAAATTTTATCTTCTTATGCCAAATGTGTTTATAGTTACTATGATATCGAAAAAATTGAAGAATTTGTTGCTTTTAAGGGTGCTTATGAAGTTGCCTATTTGATTGAAAAGTATGATATTACTCTCTACAAATCTGAAAATTTTGACATACTTAAATATTGCGATGAAAACTATGCTCATAATGCCTGATACGTCTCTAACGTATCTATAATTTTTGATTGTTCCATGTTATTATATTATCATTCTTGGATGTTTTACAATCATTTTATGTCAACTTTATATCATTTTTTGGGACTAACCTATTGACATAGTGCCAAGTGTCAGTTGCTGCTTTTTGCTTGTTTTTTACTTCGCAGAATATCAGTACCAAACGGAGTCCAAATGCCACAAAACCTTTTGGAGATTGTTTTTGGACCAGAAGACACCGTGGGGGCCAAGAAAGTACCAGAGGGGAGGCCCGTGGGGGGGCACGCCCAGGGAGTTGTGGTCCCCACTGAGCCCCACTACACTGTCTCTTCACTCTAATAATTCGCAAATATTCTAGAAACCCTAGGGGAGACGTCAAAACACAATTCCATCCGCCGCAAGTTCCAGAACCATGAGATCTTATCTACACCATCATGAAGGGGTTCATCATCCTCATTGGTGCCTCTCCGATGATGCATGAGTAGTCCACCATAGACCTACAGGTCCGTAGGAAGTAGCTAGATGGCTTTCTCTCTCTCTCCCTCTCTCTCTTGATTCTCAATACAATGGTCTCTTGGAGATCTATTTGATGTAATGACTTTTTGTGGTGTGTCTGTTGGGATCCGATGAAGTTTGAGTTTATGATCAGATCTATATCCATGAAAGTTATTTGAGTTTTTTTGATCTCATGATTACTTATAGCCTCATATTTCTTCTTTGAATCTTTAGTTTAGTTAGGCCGACTAGATCGATTTTTCTTGCCATGGAAAGAGGTGCCCTATGATGGGTTCGATCTTGCGGTGTTCTTTCCCAGTGACAGACGAGGCAGCAAGGCGCGCATGTATCATTTCTATTAAGAATAACAAGATGGGGTTTATTCCAACATGAATAGATCTAGTCTACATCATGTCACGGTTCTTATTGCATTACTCCGTTTCTCCATGAACTTAATACACTAGATGCATTCTGGATAGCGGTCAATGTGTGGAGTAATAGTAGTAGATGCAGAATCATTTCGGTCTACTAATCTCGAACGTGATGCCTATATAATGATCATTGCCTGGATATCATCATAATTATTTGATCTTCTATCAATTGCCCAATAGTAATTTGTTTACCCACTATATGTTATTTTCTCAAGAGAAGCCACTAGTGAAATCTATAGCCTCCGGGTCTACTACCTCTTGAGCTTGCGTTGGTTTTTCCCTTGAAGTGGAAAGGGTGATGCAGCAAAGTAGACTATGTATTTCCCTCAGTTTGAGAACCAAGGTATCAATCGAGTAGGAGACAATGCGCAAGCCACTGAATACCTGCACAGACAATCAACAACTTGCACCCAATGCTATAAAGGGGTTGTCAATCCCTTCAAGGTTACATGCAAAAGTGAGATCTGATAGAGATAGATAAACGGTAAATTAAATATTTTGGTATTTTTGGTTTATAGATCGGACAGTAAAAGATTGCAGAATAGTAGATCGGAAACTAGTATGATGGAAAAGAAAACTTGTATGATGGAAAAGAAACTTGTATGATGGAAAAGAGACCCGGGGGGCATAGGTTTCACTTGTGGCTTCTCTCAAGATAACAAATAATATGGTGGGTGAACAAATTACTGCTGAGCAATTGATAGAAGAATGCATAATTATGATGATATCCAACGCAATGATCATGAGCATAGCCATCACGTCCGTGTCAAGTAGACCGAAACGATTCTGCATCTACTACTATTACTCTACACATCGACCGACTCTTGCCTGCATCTGGAGTATTAAGTTCATGAAGAAATGAGTAACACATTAAGTAAGATGACATGATGTAGAGGAATTAACTCAAGCAATATGATGAAAACCCCATCTATTTTATCCTCGATGGAAACAATACAATACGTGCCTTACTGCCCCTACTGTCACTGGGAAAAGACACTGCAAGATTGAACCCAAAGCTAAGCACGTCTACCATTGCAAGAAAAACCAATCTAGTAGGCCAAACTAAACCGCTAATTCGAAGAGGCTTGCAAAGATATCAAATCATGCATATAAGAATTTAGAGAAGATTCAAATAATATTCATAGATAATCTGATCATAAATCCACAATTCATCGAATCTCGGCAAACACACCGCAAAAGAATATTACATCGAATAGATCTTCAATAACACCAAGGAGAACATGGTATTGAGAATCAAAGAGAGATAAGAAGCCATATTTCTACTAGCTATGGACTCGTAGGTCTGTGGTAAACTACTCACACTTCATCAAAAGGGCAATGGTGTTGATGTAGAAGCCCTCCGTGATCGAATCCCCCTCCGGTAGGACGCCAGAAAAGGTCCCTAGATGGGATCTCATGGGTACAGAAAGTTGCGGCGGTGGAAAAGTGTTTTTGTGGCACTCCCTGATGGTTTTGGGGTATAAGAGTATATATAGGCGAAAAAATTAGGTCAGGAGACCTCTAAGGGGCCCACGAGGTAGGGGGCATGCCCTACCCCCCATGGGCGCACCCTCCACCCTCGTGGCCGCCTTGTTGCGTCTCCGACTTCATCTCCAAGTCTCCTGCTTCGCTTATGGTCCAAGAAAGATCATCGTGAAAGTTTCATTCCGTTTGGACTCTGTTTGGTATTCCTTTTTCGCGAAACTCTAAAACAGGCAAAAAACAAAAACTGGCACTGGGCTCTAGGTTAATAGGTTAGTCCCAAAAATAATATAAAATAGCATATAAAATATCCAAAACAGATAATATAATAGCATGGAACAATCAAAAATTAGAGATAAGTTGGAGAGGTATCAGGGTCTATATTTTATCATATTGCTTTCCGATCTATTTTTATTCGCTTTTATTTTCAGATCTATTATTCCAAAAACCCAAAAATACCTTGCTGCACTTTTTCTTTCTTTATTTTATTTTGTGTTATTGCAAAATCTATTTATCCAAAATCATACAAACAAATCTATCTTTTACCCGAGGAGGAATTGACAACCTCTCTTACGCGTCGGGTTGCAAGTATTTGTTCTTTGAACGCAGGTACCATTTACGTAGCTTGGCCTGGCCTCTTACTGGATTGATACCTTGGTTTCATAACTGAGGGAAATACCTATCGTAGTTGTACTGCATCATCCCTTCCTCCTTGGGGAAATACCGTTGAAGTTTCAAGCGACATTGAAAGGAATTTCTCGCACCATGGTTGGGGAGGATCAAGTCAAGACCTATCATGTTCCTAATCACAAATCTCATCTCCTTGCAATTTACATTATTTGCCATTTGCCTCTATTTTTCATCTCCCCCACTTCATAAAAAAGTTGTCTTTTTATTCGCCTCCTTTTTCGTTCGTATCTTTCTCGTCAGATCTTTTGTTTGCTTGAACTTGACACCATGAGTGATTTTGGTATGGTAGAAACAGATGATGGCCTAACGCCTAAAATTGGACGATCTGGCAATCTGGATGCTAAAACTTTTTTTTGGGCAAGGGAATGTTATGGGAAAATAACGTATCCAAGAATTTTCCAATTGTGTTGGAAATTTGACTCTTGATGATGCTCCTATACTTAAAAGAACTAAATCTTATGCGGAAGCTACTTTAGCACTAGTTCTGAAACTTCAAAATAGATTCATCCATACCCACCCTATCTTGCAAATATTGTTTTATGAGCTACCCTATAAAGTATCCTAAAGCTAAAAAGTTAGCTACCCTTGTTCTTACGAATGAATTTGACTACATAGTACAGGAAGCTAGGGAAAATTTTGATTTTTATGGTACGAGCCGTGAAAAACCAGTGATAGATGAGATCCTTTATAATAGTGACAATATGTTGAGACATTTGCTTGAAAATAATCAAAAAATTTATGAGAACCTTAAAAAGGATATCCCAGTTTTAGATATAATCCAACAAGTTTTTAATGATGTTAATCAACAATATTCTTGGATTGTGGCCGGAAATCAAAGGGGATACATAGATGGGCAACTTGATAATGCTAAAACTTCTATGGATAATGTGTATCATGTTATATTTGCAAAACCTCCTGACAAAAACACATCTATGGAAGATAATATGAAAGATGACAATACTTGAATCTATGCATTATGCCTAGCTAGGGGCATAAAACGATAGTGCTTGTTGGGAGGAAACCCAATGAATAAAATTTATTTTTGCCTTTTTCGTTCTGTTCTTGAGTGTTTGCACAATTATGATATTGTTTTAGTTGTGTTTTTTTATTCTAATTAGTGTTTGTGCCAAGTAAAGCCTTTGGGGTCATGCTGGGTGATAGTTGAATTGATCTTGTTGAAAAACAGAAACTTTTGCGCCCAGTAGAAGAATTTTAGATAATCACAGAAACATGCTTTTACTCTGAATTTTTACATAAAATTTACATGCAAATTGCCCACTTTGTCCTAAATTTTTAGAATTTTTGGAGTTACAGAAGTATGAGTAGAGTTCAGATTACTACAAACAGTTCTATTTTTGACATATTCAATTTCCATTGTATTATGTTCTTATTTTGATAAATCTATGGATTGTATCGAGGGGTATAAGCCATGGTAAAGTTGGAATATAGAAGATATAATGCAATAATAAAATATGAATGGGTTTGCAATAGTACTTAGAGTAGTGTCGGAGTAAATGACCACGGGTAGCCTAGCCGGCTCCCTTTGGCCCTTTGAAAAAACTACAGGCTAATCGAGCCTTGGAGCACCCAAGACGCGGGGCCGCCTTCCTCCGGCCGGCTGCCTCACCAGCCGACTACTGGAAGGACGCCACGATAGGGCCGACTCCAAGAAGCCGGCCACGGAGAGACCGACTCCAAGAAGCCGGCCCAAGAAGACTGACTCCAAGAGGCCGGCCCCTGGCAAGTGGCCAGGGCCGTGCCCTAAAAGTCTGCACCCCCATAACGATGATGGGACAGGGCATGGCAACAGTGGAGCCTGCCACCCCCGAATCCCGGAGCATGCATGGCTACAGTACACCGTACGGGGCAGCCATCACCCGTCCGGCGTGGCACTGTTGCCATGCTGATCATGATGCTCTCCACAACGGGCTGCCAGTATGGCCCGCAGGCAGCGGGCCCCTTCGGTCAGAGAGACACCCGAAGGCGGCCCGGCCTCCTCCAGCCGGCCTGGGGCATGACCGGCTTCCTATGGCCGGCTTGCCCCCCTCCTCGGGGCACGCGCACCATTACGGGGACAAGACGAGGTAAGGCTACAGTGAGAGCCCGCAAGGCGGCGGCACTATAGCCATGCTTACCTCGACAAAGCCCTCGTCATCAGAGGCAAGGCAACAGTAACCAGCCCCCGACAAGACCCCCAAGCGGTAGGGCCGGCCCATCGTCCAATGAGCCGGCAGCCGGCGGGACCCACTAGTCGGCGGGCCCCAGCAACCGGCGGAGAAGCCGGCGACCATAGACACTGGCTAGGGCCCGCGCCCAGCCGGATTACCATTGTACCGGGGTAGGCCTATATAAACCCCCCGGGGCACCCATGTAAAGGGTTGATGTCAGATAGTTTTAGACACCACCATAAGGAGAGAAGAGAGCTAGCCTTGCCCTTCTTCCTCATCACACCGAACAGCTCAAGGAGCCTCTTGTAGCTTCTTGTCAATCTAGTTAACATGCGGAGACCCCGCAAAGCAGGAGTAGGGGTATTATCTTCACGGAGAGCCCCCAACCTGGGTAAGATTCGCCGACGTGCATGTCTTCGCCTCATCCCATTTCCAGGCACCGGCGATGTCTTACTGGCTCCCACAATGATAAGCCACCCGTTGGCATATGTCGCACCTACCACCCGACATTTGGCGCCCACCGTGGGGCTAGGTGCACCGTCGTCCGGAGACCTGCTCTGGACGGGAACCCTTTTCCTCCCCAGCGAGCGTCGCTAGCCCTGCACGCCCGATGGCACTTGCCCCGACACGCTGCAAAGCGTCGATGACACGTGCGCGGCGAGCTGCCTCGCCGATCTTCTTGGCGAGGCTCGCATCTCCGACGAGCCCGCATCCGACGCGGGCACGGGCTGCCCAAAGAGCCGCCTCGTCAGCCTCCTCGACCAACTCCACGTCTCCAGCGAGCCTACCGCGGACTTGGAGTCGGTTGGCTCCACCGACCCGTTGCTTGTCGACTCCGGCACAGCGTCGCTCGACGCCTTCCCCACCAACGTGATCATCTTCGACGACCCTCTTACTCGAGCCAATAATGGCGGCAGCACCGTCACCGAGGTGCTAGTCATCAGCCACGGCATCACCTCCGGCGAGAACACCCATGACGCCCTGCAAGCAATGCTGCATGATCTGTCCGCCCCCATCCCGGCCGATGCCGACACCGAGACGCTGGAGACACGCCGCCTTGCCCTCCTTGCGGAGGGCCAGAGGATAGCCTCCATGAGACGCCTCATTGAAGCTCACCAGCGCGAAGTTGACCGCGCCGCCTTCGGTACGCCGCCTCCTGAAGGGCCAAGCCGAGCCGGCATCGTCAAGAAGCGTGACGCGGCCATCGCCAGCATGCTGGGAGCGGACCGCCCAGTCTATGCCATGCCTCTCGAGAACCTACGCGCCGCTCAGTCGATCGTAGACGAGTTGAATGGACTGGGGGCCAACGAGCTCCCCTACATGACCACACACATCCAGCAGTTGATCGACGCGGCTGCAGAACGGCACGAAGCCGGCGTCCGTGCTGGAAGCCCCCCTCACCGAGAGCACGGCGCGACGTCACGTACGTCGACTACGGGCGGCGCCTGCACAAGGCAAGAAAAGGAGCCGGCTGCTAGCCGCAGTCGGACTCGAGTCACCATCGAGTGTGACGCAGAAGGCCGCCCTCGAGGTGTGGAACGACGAGGTGACCCGCCTCCTCCTCCGCCTCGTGGGGAGAGATATCCCACCCCGCCGCCTGTCACGCATCCGACTCTCAGCGGCCGACTAGGTCGCCGTGAAGGAGTCGGCGAGAATGATGCCCGCCATCGGATCGACCGCCTTGCGCGATCCCTGGCTTTAGAAGAAGAAGACGATGTGGGCCCACCCTGCTTTGGCCCCCCAATCCGCGACGAGCCCTTCCCCAAAGGGTTCTCGCTCCCAAGAGACACGCCTAAGTACAACGGCTCCGTGAAGCTGGAAGATTGGTTGATCGACTACTCCACTGCAGTCCGCATAGCAAGCGGCAACAGGAGTGTTGCCGTGAAATATGTCCCCCTCATGCTTCAATGCACGGCGCGCACTTGGCTCAACAGCCTCAAGCCTTATAGCGTCAACAGCTAGCTAGACTTCACGGAAGTCTTCATCCGCAACTTCACCAGCACATACACGCGGCCTCCCAAGCCTCGCCAGCTTTCCTTGTGTGTTCAAAAGCCCAACGAATCGACACGCGACTACCTCACGCATTGGGCCAAGCTCTGCAACTCATGCGAGGGGGTGCACGAGGTTCAAGCTATAGAATACTTCACCACCGTGTGCAGAGAAGGCACCCTCCTCAAGCACCAACTCCTCTGCGACGAGCCGACTACCCTCGACGAACTGCTGATCATAGTAGACAAGTACGCCACGGCCGACTCCTCAATGAAGACCGAGCTCCGAGTAGACGCCTCCGGAAAGGTGCTAGCTCCGGCTCCCAAGACGCCGGCTGGAGAATCCAGCCGACGCCCGTACCAGAACGACCACAAGCGCAAGGCCCCTATGCCGTCTTCCACCAGCCGGCAGGTGGCCACGGTCAAAGACGAACAGCCTGAAGGGCGGCCGGCACCCAAGAAGCAGAAGGGCGGCAAGCCGGCTCGGCAGTCGGCTTTCTCCTACGAGCAAACCCTCGATGCCACCTGCAAGTTCCACAGTGGCGCGAAGCCGTCCAACCACACAACTCGGAAATGCCATTGGCTCACACGAATCTCCAAGGGCGAAGGACTGTTGCCGCCTCCGCCAGCAGGCCAACCGCCTCCAGCCCCTCAGCAGCCGGCCGCTCGGCCAGTGGTCGGAGCTATTCAAGATGAGTTCCCGATGAACATGCCGCCTACATCGTCTTTACAAGCCAGACTGAAGACCGGCGCAGCCAGCGCCGACAGCAGCAATAAGTCAACGCGGTCGCCTCCAACAACCCCGAGTTTATGCACTGGTCGGAGAAGCCTATTAGTTGGAGCCAGGCCGATCACCCAGAGGTGATGCCGTCTCCTGGCTCCTATGCATTGGTTTTGGATGCCACCCTCGCGACAGAAAGGCAAGCCGCCCGTTTCTCCCGCGTGCTGATAGATGGCGGGAGCAGCATCAACATACTGTACCGTGATACCATGGAGAAGCTCAACATCAAGCCGAAGTAGCTCATGCCAAGTCGGACTGTGTTCCATGGCATCGTACCCGGCCTATCCTGCTCACCAATCGGCAAGATCAAGATGGATGTCCTCTTTGGGGGCAAGGATCACTTCTGCCGAGAAGCAATATGGTTTGAGGTAGTGGATCTGGAAAGCCCGTACCACGCATTGCTTGGCCGACCTGCTTTGGCCAAGTTTATGGATGTACCTCACTACGCCTACCTCAAGATGAAGATGCCGAGTTACAAGGGCATCATCACCATAGCCGGAGACTACAAGAAATCTTCTGAGAGTGCAGCAGCTAGCAGCCGGCTGGCCGAGTCCCTTGTGATTGCTGAAGAGAAGAAAATGCTGGATCGAGTCGTGGCCATGGCTGGCAAGCAGCCGGCCCTGTCCCTCGACCCCAAGGAATGTGATGCTCAAGGTTCTTTTCAGCCGGCCAAAGAGACAAAGAAGATACCTCTGGACCCGGAGCACCCGGAAAGGTACGTTGTCGTGGGCACCGGCCTCGACAGCAAATAGGAAGGCGAACTCGTCGATTTCCTACGTGAGAATCGGGACATCTTCGCATGGTCTCCCAAAGACATGCGGGGTGTCCCGACGGATTTCACTGAGCACAAGCTACATGTACGATCTGACGCCAAGCCGGTCAAGTAGCCCTTGCGCCGCCTGTCAGAAGAGAAGAGAAGACTAGTCGGAGAAGAAATAGCCCGGCTTCTGGCAGCTGGCTTCATTATGGAGGTGTTCTTTCCAAAGTGGCTTGCCAACCCGGTCCTGGTGTTGAAGAAGAACAAGCAGTGGCGCATCTGCATTGACTACACCAGCCTCAACAAAGCCTGCCCTAAAGATCCTTTTGCTCTGCCAAGGATTGATCAAGTAATAGACTCCACAGCCGGATGCGAGCTGTTGAGTTTCTTGGATGCTTACTCGGGCTACGACCAGATAAAACTGGACCTAGTTGACCGCCTGAAGACCGCCTTCATCACCCCATTCGGAGCTTTCTGTTACCTGACTATGACATTCGGCTTAAGAAATGTCGGTGCCACTTTTCAGCGTTGCATGAAGAAATGCCTCCTCAAGCAACTCGGCAGAAATGCCCACGTCTATGTAGACGATGTTGTGGTGAAGACAGAGAAACACGACACCTTGCTGGAAGACCTCAAGGAGACCTTTGAAAATTTGCGCCGGTTTTAGATCAAGCTCAACCCTGAGAAATGCATGTTTGGGGTACCAGCCGGCCAACTTCTAGGGTTCTTGGTCTCCGAATGCGGCATCGAATGCAACCCAGTGAAGATCAAGGCCATAGAGAGAATGAAGATTCCTACCAAGCTGCGAGACGTCCAAAAATTCACCGGATGCCTAGCATCTTTGAATCGCTTCATCAGCCGGCTCGAAGAGAAGGCTCTCCCCCTCTACCGACTCATGAAGAAGTCCACTCACTTCGAGTGGAATGACCAGGCGGACCAAGCTTTCCACGAGCTAAAGAAGATGTTGTCCACGCCACCTTTCTTGGCGGCACCGACTGAGAAAGAGCCCATGTTCCTCTACAATTCCACCACTAGCCGGGTGGCCAGCACAGTTATCATGGTTCAGCATCCAGAAGAAGGCCGAGCTCAGCTAGTCCAGAGGCCGGTATATTATTTGAGCGAAGTATTGTCCACCTCAAAGCAGAACTACCCGCACTATCAAAAGATGTGCTATGGTGTGTACTTCGCCTCCAAGAAACTCAAGCCCTACTTTCAAGAGCATCCCATCACGGTCGTATGCACTGCCCCGCTCGCCGAGATCATAGGCAGCCGGGATGCATCCGGCCGAGTGGCAAAATGGGCCATTGCACTGGCTCCTTACACGATCTACTACCAGCCCCGCACCGCCATCAAGTCCCAAGCATTGGCCGACTTCCTCGTCGACTGGGCCGAGACCCAGTACCTGCCGCCGGCCCCCGACTCCACTGATTGGCGGATGCACTTCGATGGATCCAAGATGCGCACCGGCTTGGGATCTAGCATCATCCTCACCTCTCCCAAAGGCGACAAACTCAGATACACATTGCAAATCCATTTTGCCGCCTCCAACAATGTAGCCGAGTACGAGGCACTCATACACGGGCTCCGGCTGGCCAAGGAACTCGGCATCCACCGGATCCTGTGCTATGGCGACTCGGACTTGGTGGTCCAACAATCATCCGACGACTGGGACACCAAGGACGCAAACATGGCAAGCTACTGTTTCCTCGTCCAGCAAATCAGTGCATACTTCGAGGGGTGCGAGTTCCTCCACGTGCCACAGGCCGACAACGAGCAAGCAGATGCCTTGGCACGAATAGGCTCCACCCGGCAAGCTATACCAACCGGCGTCGCCCTCCAACGCCTCCTCAAGCCGTCTGTCAAGACGTCTCCGGAATCTAGTTCCATCTTCGTGTCGCCTGACCCCGACGCAGTCGGATCCGACTTCGGGAACCAAGCACGCGGCTCGGGGACTTCGGCAGCCGGCTCAGGGACTGCCATAGTCGAACCCGGTCTGGGGACTACTGCAGCCAGCCCAGGGACTGCTCCGACACAGCAGGCGGCGGCAGACTCTAACCCTTCACAACCCATCCCACCTGCCCTAGTTGTAGTAGCCATTTTGGCAATAGAAGAAGTCACAGCTCCATCATGGGCTCAGCCCATCCTCCACTTCCTGATAAGCAGAGAACTGCCGACTGACGAGATCTCGGCAAGACAAGTCCAAGGCCGAGCCGGAGCATACACAATAATGAACCGAGAGCTTGTTAGGCGCATCGTTACTAGAGTCTTCCAGCGCTGTGTCGAGCCAGAGAAGGGCATAGCAATCCTCGAAGACATCCACCAGGGTGAATGCGGCCACCATGCGGCCCCAAGGGCACTCGTCGCCAAAGCTTTCCGCCATGGATTCTTCTGGCCGACTGCTTTGGAGGACGCCAAGGAGTTAGTCAAACATTGCAAAGGGTGCCAAATCTTCGGCTCCAAACAGCACCTGCCGGCTTCTGCACTCAAGACCACCCCCTCACCTGGCCTTTTGCCGTCTTGGGACTGGACATGGTGGGCCCATTCAAGACGGTGCGCGGCGGCATGACACATCTGCTCGTCGCCGTGGACAAATTTACCAAGTGGATTGAAGCAAAGCCGATCAAGAAACTGAATGGGCCGACTACCGTGACATTCATCGCAGATATTACAACCCAGTATGGAGTACCACACAGCATCATCACCGACAATGGCACGAATTTTTCCAAGGGAGCACTAGCACGTTTCTGCGCGACACAGGGCATCCGACTAGACTTAGCGTCTGTTGTCCACCCACAGTCAAACGGCCAAGTCGAGTGAGCAAACGGCCTCATCCTCTCCGGCATTAAGCCCCTATTGGTCGTGCCGCTGGAGCGTTCGGCATGCTATTGGCTCGACGAGCTGCCGGCCGTCCTGTGGAGTCTGCGCACTACCCCGAACAAGTCAACCGGCTTCACCCCTTTCTTCCTTGTATATGGTGCCGAGGCTGTCATCCCAACTGGCATCGAGTTCGACTCACCTCGGATCACCATGTACACGGAAGCAGAGGCCAAGGAAGCACGAGAAGACGGTGTCAACTTGCTGGAAGAAGGCCGGCTGTTAGCCCTCAGCTGGTTCGCCATCTACCAGCCGGGTCTACGCCGTTACCATAGCCGGAAGGTCAATCCAAGATCCTTCCAGGAGGGTGATCTTGTGATCCGGCTGATCCAGCGAAAAGCCGGCCAGCCCAAGCTCCCGGCCCCTTGGGAAGGCCCCTTCGTCATCAGCCGCGCTCTAGGCAACGACTCCTACTACCCGATCGACGCGCAGAAGCCGAAGGCACGCAAGAGAGATGATTCTGGCAAGGAGTCGGAGCGACCATGGAACACCAATCTTCTTCGAAGATTTTACAGTTAAAATGCAGTATGTACCACGCTACCTTTTGTACTAAGTACGAGACAACGGGCCCCCCGAGGAGTACTCGGGGACTACCCTCTTTTATCTATGAATGATGGGTATCATACCCATGGTTATGCTACTACATTCATTTTTTCGTCTGGCACCGGGCTCGATCAGTCGGCCCGGGGACTTGCCGCCTTGAGTTATATTCAAAGTTCTACCTGCAGTCAGACAAGTAGTGTGCCGGCACCCAAGCCCTCTCTTGTTGAAAGTCGCAGCTTGAAGAATCGGCTGTCCGGCTGGCAAGAGCCAAAGGCAGGAAAGGATGCCCACACGAAAAACGGCTAAGGATTAACGAACTTATATAACCCAAGCCGGCTCCCCCCCCCCCCCCCGCCAACCGGCTGTCAGAGCAGCCGGCTGGCCGGCTTCCCTCCTTACTCTGCTACAATCTAAGAAAGCTCGAGTACTCGCCCTCCAGACGGCCAATCCCTTACCCGGTCACAGACTGCAGAGCAGCTGTCCGGCTGGGAAGGCGGCGACCAAGGGAGGGCGGCAAAGGAAAACAGCCAAAAGATAAAAAGCAAGTAGGAATGGAAGCCAAGCACATGCATAATTATATTTACACAAAAGGCCTTTGAAAGGTCGGCATTCGACATAGTTTTAATACACCCCCAGTGGGTGGAACTGCGCAAATTTAATAAAAAGTTGTTCAAGGAGTAACGAGCAGGAAAGTAAAGACGGCGAGTCAGGCCAGGGGAGCAGCTGGGGCGTCGGGCAGGTCAGTGGAGACGGCGGTGTTGGCTGGAGGAGTGGCCGGCGGGTGAGTCTCGGCTTGATCGTCACCTGCGGCAGGCGGCACGTTCGCACGCGCCTCGTTGCTGGAGGCACGATCAGGCTGAGGCTGGCTGGCTGCTTCACCATCCGGCACAGTGTCTTCGTCATCTTCCTCCTCCTCCTCTTCGCCCTCGTCGCTGGAGTCGATCTCCTCCGCCGAGTCTTCACCATCTGCCGGGTTCAGCCCGAACCATTCCTTCGGCTGAGCGACGCCGTCTTCGTTTACCTCAGGAGCAAAGGCGCTGGTGTCGGTGAAGTCGGCGATCGTCGAAGGTTGCTGAATGATAGCCGGCCGCACCGCCTCCACCTCCTCGTCAGCCTCCTGCCGCCAGGTGCGCAGCTAGTCCAAATTTAGCCCAGGATACCAAGCCCGGACGAACTCTAGCACCAGACCGAGCCGCTGAAGCCTTCCAGGCCTCGAGGCGGCCGACTGCTACCTCCAGCCAGTCGGCAGTCCAGCTGGGGGTGCAGGGAATCACCTCGCCGGGCCAGAGGGCGTCCAGCACCTGTGCTCCAGCATGCTGAAGACGGCGCAGCATGCGGTAGGCCGGCTGGAGGCGGGCTTGGATCGCCAAATGCTGCTCCTCAAGCGACTGATTGGCGTCTGGTGCAATCTCAACCCCAGCCTGCCGCCGGGCCTCACGGTGAGCTTCTTGGCTTGGAAGTATTCTTCACAAAGAAGTATTCTTCACAAAGAAGAAAGAAATAGAGCAAATGAGAAGATAAACCAGATTACAAGAACGAGCAAAGGAGCGAAGAAGAGGGCGGCCTACCGTCAATCAAATCTTCAACCCGGCTGTAGCCTTCGCTCAGTGCCTGCCTCGCCTCGGCCTAGCTCGCCGCCTCGGTCTCATACTCGGCTTTGAGGGGGCCTCGCTGTCCTGCACTGTCTTCAGGGCCGCCTTGTGATTCTCCTCCTGGTCAGCAAGCTTCTTGGCCAGGCGATCACGCTCCTGAACCAAGGCGTTGCACTCGTTTTCCTTGGCGCGAAGGGCGGTCTGGACCACACCCAACTGCTCCCTCAAGTCGGCATTGGCTCTTGCCGATATGGAGAAGAAGAAATTAAGGAAGAAGTCGTCAGGAAAGATCCGACCCGACTGCTCAGCAGTCAGCCCGAATCTCGGGGACTACACCCAGTGGGTGCGCTGGCGCGCCCCACATGAGATAAAAAACAAAAGCACTCACTCCGGCTCTCCGTCAGATCGACGGTCTTCTGATTCATCTCCCGGGCCTGGGAGTTGAAGGTAGCAGCATGGAGATTGTGATAATCCTGCGAATAGGATGAAGGTGCGAACAAGAGCAAATCATTAAACCAAAGTCTTCTGAGAAGTTCCAAGCCGCCTGCTCAGCAGCCGACTTGGAACTCGGGGACTACACCCAGTGGGTGCGCTGGCGTGCCCCCACGGAAGAAATCAAGAGCGAAGACTCACCCGAATGACCGACCGCGTTGCAAGAAACTCTTGGGTATACTGCTTCAGCGCGGTGGCCTGAGACTGAAGCCGGCTCCGGACATCCTGCGCTGCCACATTCAGCACGGCCGTTCCACCGCCCGGCGTCCACCCTGGCGAGCTGACGCTAGCCGTCTCTAGGTCATGGGACAACGAGCTGGAGCCCGTGGCCCTCTGCGGGTCCGGCTCTGAAGTCGCCTTCCCCGCGCGCTGACAAGTCGGCGACAGGACCACAAGATCCGCCCTCACAGTCGGCTCGCCTCCAGCCGGCTGCTCAGGCGGCGCCTCGGGCTGGCTGCCTCGGCCCGTCCCGGCTGGCGAAGGCGGCACCGCCTCTCCCTCCGGGATGACTATGTCGCCCCCCTCCCTCTCCATCGTCGGCTGGTCACGGCCGGCTTCCTCTGGCGGGGGCACTGGGATATCGAGGGCCACGGTGCAGAGGGGGGCGACGAGTTGTGGAGGGTGGCCACGTAGGGCCTTCGTCGCCCTCTCTGCGGTCGCGGCCTCCGCCTGAGCCTTGGCCACCGCGTTGGCTTGCGCCTCAGCCGACTCCGCCGTCGTCTCCTGAGCCGCCTCGATGGCAACTGCCCTCTGCTCCTCCGCCTCCCGCTCCTCCTGCGCCTCCCATGCGTTCTGCTCCGTCGCCGCTTGGAGCTCGGCACGGGGGTCTACGCGGCGGGAACTTGCAGATCCTCCCGCCCCTCCGACTATGGAGGCGGCTATAGTCCGCTCAAGAGAGAGCGGAGCCTTCGTTGATAAGACAAGAAAAGGCTTAGAAAAATGCCGACTGAAGAGAAGAAAGAAAGGCGTGTGAGAATCAACACTTACGCCGAAACTGCCTGCGGCTGCTTCACCACCTTGCGGAAGCGGGCCGCCTTCGCGGCCGCCTTCGCGGTCGCCTCGTCCCGCTTGGTCGCTGCCGCGGAACCCTTGGGCTTCTTTGGCCGACCACCGAAGAGAGTCGGCGCCGCCCGGTGTTTCTGTGCGCCGCCCCGAGTGGCCGGCCCGCCAGAAGGGCCCACGCCTTGATGGTCGGATGTCGGCTGGCGGCGCGAAATAGGTTCGGCCTCGTCATCATCCGACCAGTCCTCGAAACCAGCGGTGAAACTGGAGCCGCCTGCATCGCCACCTCCCCCTACGGTGTAATCGTCTAAGGCGGCCACCCCCAAGTCGGTCGTTGCACGGTCGGGGGAAACTCACGTTCCGCCCCCATGGTTTCGGCCGACGGGTGAAGGAGGGGGTTCTGATTAAAAACAAGCTGACTGGTCAGAAGCCGGCCAGAGAGAACTCGGCAACAAGAGAAGAAGAAAATAAGGAAAGCTTACCACTAGCGGGGGGTTGGAGCGAGAATACGGCTCCTTGCTGTACCGCCACTCCTCGGTGAGCTTGCAGTTGGTGATGTAGTTCACCATGTAAGATACCTCGTCGTGCGGCATCTCCTTGGTGCTTAGCCGGCTTGGGTCGAAGCGGACGCTCATCTGGCAGATCAGATGAGGGCGGCCTTGGAGCCGGAGCACCCGGCGCTCCACGAAGGCGGCTATCAGGTCGGGCCCAGTCAGGCCCTCCGACTGGATCAGCACCCGAAGCCGGGCGACGGCGCCAGCCCCAGCCGACGTCAGCGACCTGGCCCGGTAGGACCACGAGGGTTGTCTCCCAGCCGGCAGGCCGGCTACGTAAGCCGGCAGATTGACGTAGTCGCCCTGCGACGCAACGTTCTTCACATAAAAGTAGGATTTCTACCAAAGCTTCACCGAATGGATCAGCGCGATGGGTGGAAATGGGTTGTCGGCTGTCAATCTCCGTATGGTGATGAAGGCGCCGCATGGAGCCGGCACACCTGCGATGACCGTACCGAGCTTGGACTGGAAGAACTCCCCCCAAAGTTCGATGGTGGGGAGGACGCCGAGGAAGCCTTCGCACAGAGTGACAAAGGCCGACAGCAGCACCAACATGTTTGGAGTGAGGTGGTGCGGCTGGAGATGATAAAACTCGAGAAACAAGCGGAAGAAGCCGCTCGCAGGCAGGCCGATGCCGCACAGGCAGTGCCAGTAGAAGATTACCCACTCGCACTCCTCCGGCACTAGCGAAACCTCCCTCTCTAGTGCAAGACGGACCCGCATGTGGTCCGTGCCCGACAACCGCCGCGTCTTGTGGAGGAAGTTGATGTGGTCTTCACGGACGTTGGAGCCGTCGCAGGAGCTCAATGTTGGAGCCATGAGGACGGGAAGGCAACAGAAAGTGCGGCGACGGAGAGCGCGCGATTCGATGGCAGCAAGACTACGGCACGCCAAGAAGAATGGCGGAAAGGTGGCACGGTGGAGAGCCGCTGCGGCGACGGAGAGGAAGAAGAAGAAGGGAATAGCGGAGCGAGGGCGAGCGTGCGAGCGACTGTCACTCCCCCTCCTCCCCCTCCTTATAGCCCAGTGCGGCGAAGCCGAGGAGGCGAGGCATGGGGGGCGTGGGATTAACTGCGCCCACTCCCCCACGTCCCGCGATTATTGCGCCTTTACGGCGAGTGGAAACCACCGTCGGAAGATGTGCGGTCGGCTCGGGCCGCAGAAGATCCGCGCCCGGGCTGAGGCGTGGAAGTGGCGGGCCCCGGTCTGCAGTGGCATCCCGTCACGCGCGTGGGCTGGCAGGCCCTTCTAGCTGAAGGGTGCCACATGGCGCGCAGGCGGCGGGCAGCCAGCCCGCAGCCTGGCTAGTGCGCCAGCTGGTTCCCGCCTTCATATTTTGAAGAAACTTCGCCAAGAAGGCATGCCTAAAGTGAAGCCGGCTCTTAGCTGCTGGCTCTTCGGGATAGGAAGTCGATTGAGCTTCTCGTTCCCCTTTCATCCACGAAGCCCTACCAGCTTCGGGGACTACTGTCGGAGTAAATGACCACGGGTAGCCTAGCCGGCTCCCTTTGGCCCTTTGAAAAAACTACAGGTCGATCGAGCCTTGGAGCACCCAAGACGCGGGGCTGCCTTCCTCCGGTCGGCTGCCTCACTAGCCGACTACCGGAAGGCGGCCCGGCCCTAAACTCTCTTGGAGGACGCCACGATAGGGCCGACTCCAAGAAACCGGCCACGGAAAGACCGACTCCAAGAAGCCGGCCCAAGAAGACCGACTTGAAGAGGCCGGCCCCTGGCGAGCGGCCAGGGCCGTGCCCTCAAAGTCTGCACCCCCATAACGATGATGGGACAAGGCGTGGCAACAGTGGAGCCTGCCACCCCCGAATCCCGGAGCATGCATGGATACAGTACGCCGTACGGGGCAGCCATCACCCGTTTGGCGTGGCACTGTTGCCATGCTGATCATGACGCCCTCCACGACGGGCTGCTAGTACGGCCCGCAGGCGGCGGGCCCCTTCGGTCAGAGAGACGCCCGAAGGCGGCCCTGCCTCCCCAGCCGGCCTGGGGCACGGCCGGCTTCCTATGGCTGGCTTGCCCCCTCCTCGGGGCGCGCGCACCATTAAGGAGACAAGACGAGGTAAGGCTACAGTGAGAGCCCGTAAGGCGGCGGCACTGTAGCCATGCTTACCTCGACAAAGCCCTTGTCATCAGAGGCAAGGCAACCGTAACCAGCCCCCGACAAGACCCCCAAGCGGTGGGGCCGGCCCGTCGTCCAATGAGCCGGCAGCCGGCGGGACCCACCAGTCGGCGGGCCCCAGCGGCCGGCGGAGAAGCCGGCGGCCATAGACACTGACGGCTAGGGCCCGCGCCCAGCCGGATTACCGTTGTACCCCGGGGGGTAGGCCTATATAAACCCCCCGGGGCACCCATGCAAAGGGTTGATCTCAGATAGTTTTCGACACCACCATAAGGAGAGAAGAGAGCTAGCCTTGCCCTTCTTCCTCCTCACACCGAACAGCTCAAGGAGCCTCTTGTAGCTTCTTGTTGATCTAGTGATCATGCGGAGACCCCGCAAAGCACGAGTAGGGGTATTATCTCCACGGAGAGCCCCCAACCTGGGTAAGATTCACCGGCGTGCATGTCTTTGCCTCATCCCGTTTCCAGGCACCGGCGATGTCTTACTGGCTCCCACAATGATAAGCCACCCGTTGGCATATGTCACACCTACCACCCGACAAGTAGTGATTTGCTTTATTATACTAATGGATCTCACGAATGATTTGTTAACTTTTGTGTGATTGAAGTTTTCAAGTTTCCGATGAGATCACGATGGATGAAGGAATAAGGAGTGAAAAGAGCCTAAGATTGAGATACCCACGACACCCCAAGATAATATTCAAGGATAACCAAGCAACTAAGCTTGGGGATGCCCCGGAAGGCATCCCATCTTTCTTCTAACGACCATCAGTATTTTACTTAGAGCTATATTTTTATTCGTCACATATCATGAGTTTTGCTTGGAGCGTCTTGTATTATAAGGGTCTTTGCTTGTTTTGCTTTTTAATTTGTCACAAGTATCCTTGTTGGACACACCTATTTAAGAGAGCCAAAATTATGCTACGATTTGTTTGAATAGCTCTATATGCCTCACTCAAATTTTTTGAGCTACAGAATTGCTCTAGTGCTTCACTTATATCTTTCTGAGCACGGTGTGCTTTAATATTTTTGAAGAAAAACTCTCATGTTTGATCCATCTTCTCGTCCCCTGCCGAAGCTTCTAGGTTCTCTTATCGCCAGAAAAAAAATCTCGAAAAAGCTTCGTGGCATTTGGATTTCGTTTGGTAGTGATATTCTGTGAAGTCAAAAAACAAGTAAAAAACAACAACTGGCATCGGGCACTAAGTTAGTAGGTTAGTCCTAAAAAATGATATAAAGTTGCTTGTAAATGTATATAAAACATCCAATATTGATACTATAATGACATGGAACAATAAAAAATTATAGATGCGTTGGACACGTATCCGGTACACATCGGCTCGGACCGCTTCGCTAGGTTATGAAGCCCTAGATCACGTCCATTCTTCGTCGGAGCACTGGGGATGGCTCACATGTCATTGTTCACCTTTCCGGTAAGAACTATAGTGCCTCCCGTTCTTTTTTACTTTTTTACTTTCTTCCAACTTGAAAGGCTATAAAGCTAGGACTCCAGCTCGATGGAGAGCCATCTTCTTGTTTTGGGGTTCCCTCTACCGCCGCTAGTGTTCCTAGCTTGTTTAGGTTCCTCTGTAACAAGCCAGAACACATAAATCTTTCCTCTGAAAGTGAATGAAATCGTCAAGTTTAGTCCTAAATATCTAAATCTAGTTCTTTAGACCACTCTAGGTCTGATAAGTGGTAATCATAGCCCGGGTCTTCTCCTTGGCAGCGCGAGATCCCGTGTCAAGGTGGACTTGGAGGAACCGTAAAATCCTCCACTTCTCACCAGTGACGATTGGGTGGTGGTGGATGCTACTTGTGAGTTGTGTCAGGATTTCCTCAAAGAGGAGAGGATGATGCAATACAGTAGAGATAAGTATTTCCCTTAGTTAAGAACCAAGGTTATCAATCCAGTAGGAGAACCAAGCAACACTGTGTAAGCAGTACCTGCAAACAAGATAACAAATCCTTGCACCCAACACGAACGAGGGGTTGTCAATCCCTCGGCGGTTAATTCAAGATTAAATTGTATGGTGGTAGATAGATAGATGGCACAAAAATATGAAATAAAATAAAGAAAGAAAAATTGCAGCAAGGTATTTATGGATTTTAATATATGACAAAAGTAGACCCGGGGGCCATAGTTTTCACTAGAGGCTTCTCTCAAGAAAATAGCATACAGTGGGTAGACAAATTACTGTTGGACAACTGATAGAAAAGCAAATAATCATGACGATATCCGAGGCAATGATCATGTATATAGGCATCACGTCCGAGACAAGTAGACCGACTCCTGCCTGCATCTACTACTATTACTCCACACATCGACCGCTATCCAGCATGCATCTAGAGTATTAAGTTCATAAAGAACGGAGTAATGCCTTAAGCAAGATGACATGATGTAGACAAGACAAACTCACGCATGAATAACCCCCCTCTTTTTACCCTTATTAGCAACGATACATACGTGTCATGTCCCCTTCTATCAATGGGATTGAGCACCGCAAGATTGAACCCACTAAAGCACCTCTTCCCATTGCATGAAAAATCAATCTAGTTGGCCAAACCAAATCAACTGACTGGAGAAGAAATATGAAGCTATAACAATCATGCATTAAAGAGTTCAGAGAAAACTTAAATAATATTCATGGATAATCTGATCATAAACTCACAATTCATCGCATCCCAACAAACACACCACAAAAAGAATTAGATCAGAGAGAAATCCAAGAACATCAAGAAGAACATTGTATTGAAGAAGATTGAGAGAGAAGAAGCCATCTAGCTACTAACTATGGACCCATAGGTCTGCGGTAAACTACTCATGCATCATCGAAAGGGCGGAAAGGTTGATGTAGAGCTCCTCCATGATCAATTCCCCCTCTGGCGAAGACCTCCAGATGGGATCTCACGAGAACAGAAACTTGCGGTAGTGGAAAGAGTATTTCATGGTGCTCCCTGATCTGACGGGAATTATTGGGTATTTATAGAGGAGAAATTAGGTCAAGACGCTTTGCGAGGGAGCCACATGCATGTGAGCCCACCCAGGGCGCACCCCACGAGCTTGTCGCTCCCTCGTGATCCTTCTGGTCTTCCCCCGAACCTTCTAGGGTCTCTTCTGGTCCTGAAAAAATTAATCCAATGTTTTTTCTTCCTTTGGACTCCATTTGATATTGATTTTCTGAAAAGTCAAAAGGAGGCAAAAAAACAGCAACTGGGCACTAAGTTAATAAGTTAGTCCCAAAAAATGATATAAAGTTGCTTGTAAATGAATATAAAACATCCAAGATTGATACTATAATAGCACGGTACAATAAAAAATGATAGATATGTTGGATACGTATCAGTGGATCCACCGACGGCGAGGGTGATACGTCTCCAACGTATCTATAATTTTTTATTGTTCCATGCTATTATATTATCTGTTTTGGATGTTTAATATGCATCAATATACTATTTTATATTATTTTTGGGACTAACCTATTAACCTAGAGCCCAGCGCCAGTTCTTGTTTCTTCCTTGTTTTTGAGTTTCACAGAAAAGGAATATCAAACGGAGTCCAAACGGAATGAAACCTTCGCGATGATTTTTCTTGGACCAGAAGACAACCAGGAGACTTGGAGATAAAGTCGGAGGAGCCACGAGGCGGCCACAAGGACGAAGGGCGCGGCCAGGGGGTAGGGCGTGCCCCTCACCCTTATGGGCCCCTCGTGACCCTCTTGACCAAATTCTTTCGCCTATATATTCCCATATATCCCCAAACCAACAGGGGCATCCACCAAAACACTTTTCTGCCGCCGCAACCTTCTGTACCCGTGAGATCCCATCTAGGGGCCTTTTCCGGCGTCCTGCCGGAAGCAGGATTCGATCATGGAGGGCTTCTACATCAACTATATTTCCCTTATCATGAAGCGTGAGTAGTTTACCACAGACCTACGGGTCCATAGCTAGTAGCTAGATGGCTTCTTCTCTCTTTTTGATTCTCAATACCATGTTCTCCTCGATGTTCTTGGAGACCTATTCGATGTAATACTTTTTTGCGGTATGTTTGCTGATACGTCTCCATCGTATCTATAATTTTTGATTGTTTTATACCAATATTATTCAACTTTTACATATTGTTGGCAACTTTTTATAAAATTTATTTGGACTAACTTACTTATCCAGTGCCTAGTGTTAGTTCCTGTTTGTTGCGTGTTTTTGTTTCACGGAAAATCCATGTCAAACGAAGTCCAAATCTTTTCCTAATCTTTACCTACTAATAAAGCGGTTATCGCTTCTGGTCGTCCGTCACTAAAATTACCCTTCAAGTTGGTTAAAATTACCCACCAATGCCACCCGTAAGTGGAAAAACGATTCGATTTTTCGGATCAAAAATCGACGCCTCTTTCATTGTCTTATAGGGGCGCAACGAGTAAAGGCCATAGAACGACTAGCAGCAGAGTGGTTGGCTGACCGCTCTTGTAGCGGCGAGACTAGTGTTCGATACCCAACTACCACAATTTTTATCTTTCTTTTCTCACGCACGTCCTATTCATCATGTATGTGTTCCTGGGCCGGCCCATGTGCGGGGCTTCACTCTCCTGTTTTTTTTCATTTTACTTTTTTGTCTTTTCTTTTCTCATTCTGTTTTCTTTCTTCTTTAAATTAATTCTGGATTTTAATATTCTAAAAGTTTCAAGTTTTCAAAAAAATAAGTTTGACAAAAAAACATAAAATATATGTGAATTCAAAAATATTTAGAAAATTACAAAAAGTTTGCAGATTCAAAAAAATGTTGGTGGTTTTGCAAAAATATTTGCAAAATTATAAAAAAAATCACAATTTGTACAAAATGGTCGGGAAATAAAATCATGTTCATGATTTTGAAAAAATGATCGTGTACTCAAAACATATTCGGGAATCTGAAAAAATTGTCCATCAAATTTTAGAAAATGTTCACAATAATAATAATAAATATTTGTTTTTTTAGTTTTGTTCCCCAATTTTAAAAAAAGTTCATAGATTCAAAAAATGTTTGTTGAGTCAAAAAATGTTAATGAATATGAAACCGGTTCATACATTAAAAAAAATGTTAATGAATTATAAAAAAATTCATGATTCTTTTGAGAAAAAAAATTCAAAAAAAAAGTTTGTCGATTCAAAAAACTGTTCACTGATTCAAAAGTATTTTATGTCTAGGATTTGATTAGTTTTTCGAAAGTCTTTATATGTCTTGGCGTTGGGAGTAGTTCATGGTCAATGAGATTTGTTTTTAAAGTTTTAAATGTTCCCTTGGGATTTACCACGTCTCATAGCCTTGGGAGTAGTTCATGCAACATAGTGATAAGTGTGGCATGCACTGGCAAACTCATAGCCTTGGGATTTACCACGTCTGAGTGCATTGTGGTCACGTGAACATTGCGACCATCATCACCTAGGGTGAGAAAAAAAATGGTAACATGGTGAACCACTATGTTAAAATAGAGTACGCTCATATATCGGGATATTGAGTCATACTTCTTTGGTTAGCCATAATTTTTTTGTCTCCCGTTGCAACGCACGGGCATATTTGCTAGTCTTTACCTAATAATAAAGAGAATTGGGTTTCTGTCGTCCGTCATCATGGCTGTTTTTTAAAAAAGCCCCTCAGTTTACATGAAATCAACCCGCAGTCCCTGTTTTAGTAGGAAAGATAAAGCAACCCGGCGCCGCACAGCGACTGCGATCCCACGGCGCACCAGCAGCAGGCGCAGCGTATCCCGGCGCCGCACCTTCGGCGCACCTGTCGCCCACCAGTGCAGACCCCGAGGCCGTGCCGACGACGACGAACGAGGTGGCGGAGCAGGGGCCCCGGCGAGCGGGGAGCAGGAGGCACAGTGCATCCCGGCGCCGCACGGCGACTGCGAGCCCGCCGCACACCTATTGCCCACCAACACGGACATCGAGGCCATCCCGACGAAGAGAATCGGGATGAGGAGGGTGTCGCTGCAGCTAGCCATCCTGACGGTGACGGCGGCCATCGTACGCTCGCTCGCTTGCAGTCCACCGCTGGCAGTCCCCTGATGTCGACGTCTCCATCGTGCGGCGAGTGCACACGCGGATCTCATCGGAGAACCTGAGGGGTCGCCGTCGAAGGGGAAGGAGTGGAAGAGGACGCTGGCGTGCAAGCTGTACGAGGTGCAGATCCAGCTGAAGGTTTGCCGCGACCGCGCCGCTTGGAGGAGCGGCGCCCGACCCTGCCCGGCGCTCGATCTGGTGTCGTGTCGGCTGTCGACCGACCCCGGGGATTGCAGACCCCCGCGCCACCGTCCTGCCTCAGCTCATCCTCTCGCGGGTGAGAAAATTGGGGGCTCACAGGGCAGATGCACTTTAGAGGCCACGATCCAAGCCGCCACTCAAGTCGGGCGCACGCACATCCAAGATCTGGCCCGAAACGCCGCAGCAAGGCATCGTCGGAGGAGGGTGAGCTAGACACGACCACACCGATCCGGAGCCCGAAACCCCGACGCAGATCCACGCAGCCCCGTCAAGTTGTCGCCGAGCTCGACCCTATAGCAGGCCACCGCTTTCGCGGCTCCACCATAGGCTCAGCCAACCCCCTCCCCCGCGTGCCAGCACGGCCACCAGGAGCCCATGGGCAGCCGTGCCGCAACCGGCCGACGAACGCGAAGCAGCTCACGGGCGAGACGACCTGGGAAATCGAATCGTCCAGCTGCTGCAGATTGGGGGCGGTCACATCGATGAAGGAGAAGAGAAATATGGGGTCAATAGAACGAACGCCATGGGCTGGGAGTGAGGGTGGGGGTGGATCAGATGGGGCTCGTGGTGTGTGCTGGAGCCACGGATAGAGAGAAGAGCAGGAAGAAGAGCAGCGCTGATGGGTGGGAGGGCGCTGGATGGATGGATAAACAGAGAAAGGAGAGGAGCAGAGGGAAAATATCTAGTGCTACCAATCTTTAGGTGCTACCATGATACAAGATTTTGGGCCGTCGGATTCTCAGATCAGACGGCTCTCAACAACTCTGCAACGTTTGCAAAAAAGCCTACAAGGAGTCCAAAAATCACGCACAGGTCCAGCTGATCTCACATCTCCTAGATGCCATCCGTTTTAAAAATCCGACGGCCCAGATGCGCTGGATGGATGGATAAACAGAGAAAGGAGAGGAGCAGAGGGAAAATATCTAGTGCTACCAATCTTTAGGTGCTACCATGTCCACGGCTCCACGCAGTAGTAGTGGTCTCGGTGGGGATTATTGCTATGGATTTTGCTTTTTTTTAATGGCTGCACCTGCCAGACGCTGCTGGAAGTTGCCATGCTAGCACTGATTGCAGTTTTTTTTTCTTCTTAATGAGCACCGATATAATTACTTGATGTTGTTTTATTGTTACTATATAGTTTAATGTTCAAGCCTACAACATCTTATGAATACATCATCAGATACAATAAGTAAAAGTGAGTGAAATATTGGAAAAAATATTTCTACTAAAGAGTAGAGAGAATGTGACAACTGACAATGCTGTATCTTGAAATTTACCTCTCCTTTTTTTTTACAATCCATCAGAAATTTACCTGTGATGGGGAACATAAAAACTTATTGATTAGTTATTAAACTCTCGAATAGTATACAACAATTTCACCGTCGGTATATCCTGCTAAAAACGGTTACACCATTTCTCTTCCACCCGATGATAGTATTAAGCTGAAGGAGGCGTCGTCAAAGGACATCCTATGACTTTCTCAACTTTATATTACACGGTATGGACACCAATAATCCTATTTTTAATTGCAAACACCGAGTATGTCTGATTTGCTTTAAGATAAGGAGTGTTTCAAATTGTTCTTGCTTAAAAAAATCATTCTTTTGAATATGTTCATGCTTTTAAAAATACTCAAAATTACCAAAAAATCAAACTCTTTTTAGAAAAATCGTTTAATATTGATCACAAAATTTTAAAAATTCTCTTTCAAGAAAAAAACATGTGTGAATAAATGTTCATTTTCAAAACATGTTTCAATTCGAATAATTCAGAATTGTTTAATTATTATAAAAGGAAGAAATATTTGTGTTTTTCTGAAATATAAAATACAAAACCTATTACAAGACTATTCTGTGCACCACTACTCTTCTATCAGATGAAGGATGTCAGGATGGCTTATTTACGTCCACACTTCATACTTCGAAAGGCGATAATAGTATAAGCTTATTACTGATGTTTATCAGAATTGTACTATATAAGAAATGGCGCGTACTATCACCGAGAGTAAATTTTACGATATTTTTCGCCCGTTGCAACGCACGGGCATTTGTGCTAGTAATAATAAAGCACGGATTGACTCATTGAGTTCACCATCATAATACGCTTCTTCCAATTAATTTACTCTTTTAGATTGAATTAAAACGTATACTCGAGATGGTACTAATTCGGGGAATCACGTACCACGTCGTGTTCATCAAATGATGCCCGGCCGTGCGCTTCGGCCTAGTAAATCAGGCCCACATATCCCGTTTGAGTGCAGCCAGCAGCAATGAATCGTGAGGAGATGACGGCGGCGACGGCGACGGTGCAGGCTCAGCCAGGACTCGACACGCGCGAGTGGGATGAGGCGGCGTGCCAGCGGGGCATCCTGCGGCAGCGCGACCTCTCCTACCACACCTTCTTCCATGCCGTCTTCTACGACGACGAACCCGACCCAGACGTCCTCCTCGCCGCCGCCTCCAGGGACGGCTCCCTCGCGTCCTTCTGGATGTCCTCCTACATCTCCTCCTCCGCCTCCGCCCACGCCACCCCCCAGGTCTCCTCTCCCCCTTCCCCCTTCTCCCCCACTCCCAGGTTCGTGCACCGCAAAGTGGGCCTCATTCTGGAGGCAATGACCGTGAGGTCTGCAGTTTACGTCACGCTACAATCTTTCTAATAAACTAGTTAACCCGTTGCGCCAAATGGCGCAGAGACCTGCTGAAGACATGTTGTCGATGAAAATAGTTTCATGCTGCAAGAACCTTCAACTAAATCATGCTATTTTTTAAACATGTTTATTATATTGTTAAATAATAGTCCGGGAAAAGGGGAACTTTGCATAATATGAATATGTTCAGTTTGAAAATATAGGCACTATGATGAGGGAGCAAAGTTGGCATGGTTGTATTTTTTTAGCAAGTTTAAAAACACGGTTATCATAATGAGAAACCTGGCTATGCATATTTTTCCTGCAAAAAAAGAGGGAAAAGGATAAGAAACCTAAGAGAAAAAACATGGTTTAGTTGATTTTGTTACGCCAAATGGCGCAGAGGCACGCTAAAATCATGTTTGCGATGAAAAACATATCCATGGTTTAATCCCCTCTAATAGGAAACACGGTGGAATATTGTATATAATGATATGAATATACACGCCTTAACTTAAGTATAGAGTCTAATTTAAAACAAAAACACATGTCTTGGTATGAAAAAAAGTAAGATAGAATTTTTTCTTTCAAAATCTATACAGTGAGTGTTTCGAAAAGGTTGTCTTTCTCGGCAAAAATAGGTTTTAGCAACCACTTAGGCGTAAATAGGAAACTTCTCTGATTAAGGACAATACTTGGGATGAACCATCAGATTTACTGTAAATAGTGTTGTAATCTTGTAACAAAGCAATGCCATATGTAAGCACTCTCAAGCAAAAAAAAACTGTTGTTTATTTTAAGCATCAGCCATTACGCTTGCTAAAACAATAAATCAAGTACTACCATCGAGATATTGTACAACAAGTCAGAAACATGTTGAATCTCCAAAAAGGTTCATTCCAGTGTAGAAGCATCTGTCGTAGAACAAATGGAAAACTACATCTGCACCTTCCAGCAAAGACTACCAAAGGAAGAGCTACACAAGAAAGGTATAGAGTTCCAGTTCTCAGTGGAGTCCAGTATTGTTGCTACCATTCCAGAGTAGAAGCATCTGCCGTAGAACAAAGCGGAGACATGTAATTCAGAAAAACTACGTCAGCCCCTTCTAGGGAAGACAACAAAAGGAAGAGCTACATAAGAAAGGTATAGAGTTCCAGTTCTATGGAGTCCAATACTGTTGCTATCATAGGCTTCCCGCTCCGCACCAAGCATAAGCAGCTCCAAAAAGGTTCCATTCTAGACGGGGCTCAGCATCATTCTGTAAGGTATTTCTCCATCAGTGATGCATCCTGTAGTTTAAAATAAACTCAGGTGAATCTACGACAATATTAAAACTGCCTCATTATTTCATATCCAAGGCAGAAGAACTGGCAGGCTCAAACTATATTCTCTATAGTTATAATATAGGTTATCAAACAGCGAGAAATAGGCAGGCTAACTAATAACTTTGGGAACCAGACATAAAAGACGATTGCTGCAAAAATACAGGCCATAGGATTAATAAGAACTGGCAGGCTCAAACTATATTCTGTTTAGTAGCCCAGCTCCCTTTCCAGCAGCAGAGTTTCTTAACTGCAAGTTTTGTTCTAGTCAGAAATGAATATTTGTTTTGTCTGTACAAACTGAAGGGATGCATATATAGATGGACAGCATAAAAAGCAGCACCACTTGTTCCTGGTCACTCGAGCCTGGACATCCTTATCATCCTTTTCTTCAACAGGAGGCGAAGAAGCATCAGCTTGACCACCAGAGCTCGCCTGGTGCGTGAAAGAAAACCAGTGAAGAGGGAGACATGTGTAAATATGTGGGCATATAGCATAGCCGACAGGGCACGACGATTTGGTACAAAAGGAAACACAAACATGAGTGCAATTAAGTAGTTATAAGCATATTATAGTTGTCTGTTTCAGAAGACATACCTTGGGGTTGTAGCTTGAAGGAAACCAGCACTGAGCTTTGAAGTAAGGTAGTTATAAAGAATCTAAATAATATGCTGGCCTGCAGACTGAGTAAATAGCATAGTAGGAATCAAAGAAACCGCAATGTTCTTGAACAGAAAGATCTCCTATAGGCCATCATACATTCATAGTTATTGTCATGAACGAAAAGTCCATATAAACCTTGCAAAATACGCAAGACCTGTAGAGCAGCCTGCTCATAGCTATTCATAAAACCACACCAAGCCGAGCTAAAAAAATCTCTTTGTGGCACTGGAGCAGAACCGTCCCCTGGGAGCTCAAGTTCTACACCAGCAAGAACAGAACCGTCGTTTACAACCTCACACAGACACGAAAGTGACGGCAAAGCACACTGAGCTACCTCAGTCTCCAAAACAAGTATAACAACGGAAACACGTGCATAGATCCTGCTCACACGCATACACGAACTGTAAGTAGCAAGAGAACGAACAACACACAATGCCCTGCCGTATCCGAAATATTTAAACGATCAGCATGGCAGACACCATAATAATACTTAAACGATCATGAAGGCAGATAGCATGATATAGCAGATAGTGAAAGTAAAACACACACACACATGTAAAAAGGAGAACAACAAACTTTGGCGAGTCGAACGGAGATGTAGCGGCAGAAGAGATCGCACATCCTACGAAACACACAGAAAACAACCGATAAGAACACAACGTATACACAGGCAAGCAATAAACATGCATGAGGCCAGTAGCGGCGGCAGAAATATGGCAGGACCCAGGCAGGCTTCGGAACACTGTAGCACTGTAGCTACAGTGTTTGCTACACCTACAAAGGAATTGCATGTAGGCAGCGGCCCGGGCTGCCTGGGGCCTGTCTCCGCCACTGCATGAGGCCATATATGCATTTTGTTATGGAATGGTCTGAATCATAAATACCCTACCAGGAAAGGAACTCACACAATCAGGATTATACACCAAGAGGAAGGACTAAAGGAAAAAATGAAGTCAATAAAAATATTAACACATAAAGGTCAATCAGTACTAAGAAAAGGGGCCGGCAATAGATGTACAGCCAAACTGAACTGAATTTTGGGGCTAAATGGCACGAACACATCTATTTAACTGTTGCAACACTTTGAGTTGAAAACGAAAGGGTGGCTCATTAACTAATTAATGCAGGAAACTACTATCACAATATATCAATAACCATCACCAGGCTCCATACGTATTATTGGTTGGACTATACAAAATGTGAAATATGGTCTTGTCTATTGTGATTCAACAACTGGGATTCTAACCATTGTGTGGGAAGAATGATACAATTTTGGAGCATACAGGGCGTCAACATCTCATTCATGCGATCTCATAAGTATTTTCATTCAGGCTCATCTAACAAGAAAATAGATGTAAACTTCTTTCAGGCACAAATATACCTAAACAAAGAAATCTCATACATATATCCATGTAAGAAAAAAAAGTAGCAGCACCAGATATACTCCCTCTGTTCCGAATTACTTGTCTCAAAAATGGATGTATCTAGAACTAAAATACATCTAGATACATCCATTTCTACGACAAGTAATTCCGAACGGAGGGAGTAGAAGGGTACATGGAGACAGGTTGATATGTAAGGTCAGAATTGGAGAGATGGATGAATCATAAAATATGTATCTTACCAGCTAAATATTCTGGGACTAATGAGTCCTTGAAAAGAATATTGTCCTCCCTGATAATGAAAAACAATCTGCACACTTCAGAAGAAATTTAGATGAGGGAACCCAAAAAACGCTTTAGATGTGTGCATTCATGGAAAAGGAAGAAATCACATACGCGGGTTGAAGGAGGAGCTCACGTGGACCTGGTGCTTTACCGTAGTTGAGGGCACGACACACTCAAGAGAGGGCTGGGTTCGAAGAGAAGAGGAGGGGGCGGCCGCTGAACTCGCCACCAGTGACGGCACAACTACCTCTCTTGAGCGTCCAGGCTGCATCAGAGGAGACATGGCTGAGGCAGTGTGTCAGGCTGACCAGCAGCTCTTCCAGTTGCCACGACCGACCCCGCCTCCTTGCTGCTGCTGCTCTGGCCGGCTAGCCTCCCTTCCACGGCCGACCCCGCCTCCTTGTTCCTGCTGCTCCGGCCGGCGAGCCTCCCTCCACGGCCGACCCCCCCCCCCCACCCTGCCTCCTTGTCGTACTAAATATTAGAAGACATGTAACAAAGAGAAAAAAGTTATTTTGTAACACTAAACGTGAAGTTATTTTGTCGTCGAAAGAGAAAAAAGATGAACAATTAGAAGACATGTAACAAAGAAAACATATGGTAGAAGACGAACTGCATTATTACATAAACAGAAAGAAACAAGTATGTGGTATATAATTATTAAGATAAACACAACTCTTCATTTAAATAGAGAAGCCATGCATTACTACATGCAATCACCCAGTTAGGCAAGAAAATAGGCTAGTCACACTCATGTTAAGTGATCACAAGGTATCAATATAGCAGCGATATGTAGAAAGTGTGTCTTAATTATACAAAGTAGATTCAGATACTAATGGTGTACTCACAGCATGGCCATCTGAAGTCCACTCAATGATTTCCCATTTGGTTTTGATGTTCCTAGTTGGATCAAGAGGGTTGTGCTTCTGGAAAGAGATAGGAAAATATATGTAGTACCTCACATTAATACATGATTTGGTTACATGCATGTCAACACACACTTTTTCACATCAGCTACCAATTTAAACGAAAATAGCCAAAAAAACTCAGTAGGAAAACTAACAGAATGCAGACCAAGATTTACTTGGTATTAATAAAAATCATACATATTCAATCTTTGCTCAATGAAAACTGAGGAAGAACTCTATAACTATCCTAATCTGCACTGATCATTGCATGAAATCAATATTCCTCTTTTACAGAACTAAATTTGGACAACCATGTAAGCTCTAAACATTGTTCTTGATTAAAAGGACAAAAGGATAAAAAAAATGGAATAAGTCACACATTGTAATTTGGAACAACTGATTCGACTTCTATAATTAGACCCTGCTAACAAATGATTTATTGGATAATTTGGACCGTTGTACAAAATTAAAGAGTGGAACTAATTGTTCAGTTTCTATTTTTTTTTACTTGGCACATCCAATGAATAAGGTGAGCTCATTCTCTGAAGCAAATAAAAAATTCTTGGGAAAATGCTTAGAAACAGTAGTAGCAAGTTAAAGATCAAGTTGGAAGAGTAAGGTCTAAATGGCATCTCCCTTTTTCTAAAAGGCAAAATATCTTACTGGCCTCGTGACTGAATAAGATGTGTAGATGAAGAAACCATGCACATGAAGCTCATCAATACAACTTAAATGAATTCACTAACTTGAAGTAACAATGAAAAAAGAAGAAAGGATTCATAAAATGCAGATTCTCTCTTCTTTAAACATATTACATGACTCGACATCTTCTTGCAGGAAAGGAGAAAAGCAAAGAAGGATAAAATAAGAAAAAAAAGCCATGAACAGAGCATCGAGAATCAGAATAACAATTTCGAAATACAATAATTTAAATATCTTGCAAAATCACAACAAAAAATTAAGTAGTTATGAACAATTAGAAATGAGCTCAACCGGCATTATAAACCAGACAACACGATGCAGTGAAGTCGAAATTATATCTTAGATAATGAATGAGAAATAATGCAGAAGAAAGAGAGACCATGGGTTCAGTAGACAAATTGGGGAATGTAAAACTTGCCTCAGATTCGAATTCCGACTCTTGTTAGCGGGCTGATTTCCGAGTTCGCTTCTCAGCATTCAAATAGCATCAGCATTGACAGACTAAGGGACAACAGAACCATTATTGTTGATGATAATCAAAAAACAAAGACAGTAAAAAGCTTATCCTAAGTTAAGAGGACCAGACATTAGAAAGTGTGTGGATAAACAAAATAGCCACTGAAGGATTCCTGTTTAAATTTATGGCTTGATACAAAAAAAATCTTGAAGGGACAGAATCTGAAGGGGTTATCTGCAGAACCCTTCCTACCAAATGCACTTTCACATCACAAAGCTTTGGCAGATTGATTAGTACCATTTATCTTCAGCACAAGAGTAAGATGTGCTCAACAGTACGATCATAAGCCAAATAGACATCTATAACAATACAGGAAACATATCATTTGGACGAAACACACTGCCCATCAGCCATCATAAAGGAGAATGTTGATATTCTACTATATATCAAACTAACCACATCAATCAGGTAGAAAAATAGATTTTACCCGAGATAAAAGACAATGGAAGTTAATGTTATGAAAGTTGTGATTATGCAACAATAATTGCAGCGAGTCTTTATGTAGTACCGCACTTTCAATCTTTCACATACATCACCATGGTATGTTGACATAACATGGAGGAAACTTGTCTGCATATAGAACAAAAGTTCACAGAGAATAATCAAGAAACAAACAGAGGATAGGGATATTTATCTTAACAAACAATGAATATATTTGTTCTATGAACAAATGCTTCCTTTCATTCCTTCTTTTCAAAGCAGGTAGCATGCCATCAGCAGCCCAGCACCGAACAGCCAGCGCCCAGTCACAACAATCATGCACGCACCAACAAGCCAGCAAAAAACACAACAGGTGCCCGGACACACACACACACATAACTAAGAGTATTAGATCTCTGACCTCTGACGGGCCGATGAGCCAATGGAAGAAGGGGATGGTGAGGGTGGCGTTGAACACCTAGGCCCAACGCCGGAAGGGAGCATCCAGAGGAGCACCTCACGGACGGCCTCCTGCTGCTGCGCGTGCAAGCACCTCGCATCCCGCCTTCTCCTCATCCTCGCCGGCCAACTCTTCTTCCTTCCGGCGAACTTCTGCATCTTGCGCACGAACATCCCATGAACACGTGCTCCAGCGGCTCGTCCCTGTAGTCTGTCTTCTCCACCATTAGCCGAGGCCTCATTTGTCCTAGCAAAAGAAATCGCATCATGAGCAAAAGAACGAACTCGCAACTAACATTTCAAAACGAGATTCATCCATTAGCAATCCCAAAATATATAAATAAAGGGGCTTCTAATTGACCACCTGAGTATTTCGGGTTGTGCCGGAATCCATGGGTAGAGCACCAGCTGCAAGTGTCGTCGACCACCCGCTGAGGCCGCTGTCGGCCGCACGACTGCAAGAGCTGCCGTCCACCGCACCACGAGGAAGAGGTGGAGTGCAGCCTCCGTTGCAACGCGCCCGAACCCTAGCTTCGTCGAAGCTCCCGATCCAAGAGCAGATCGACCAGCAGCCAACCTCCAAGTCGCGCCCGTCCTCGCCGGCGCAGGCCGACGCCGGTCATTCTCTCTCCCTCCCTCTCATCTTCCTCTCTCTCTCGTATGGTTCGCGCAGAGGAGGGGACTGGGGTGTGCACTTGCCCTCGACGTCACAGATGGAGAAGCCGTTCGCGCCTTGGAACCGAACCCCCAGACCTGGTTCCTGGGGTTTGCAACTCGATGCCACCACCGGAGCGTCTCCACCACCGCCGCTCCTCTCGCGGTCCGGCCGACGCAGAGATCCGGAAGGATGAGGAAGCTAGAAGAGAGAGAGAGAGGAGGAGGAGGAGGAGACGAGTGGGTGGCTAGAGGAACAAGCTCGACGGGGAAGGGTGGGGTGCGGGGGGGAGTGGAGGAGGGAGGTGTGCCGGGCGCGGCGGCTGCGGGGATTGGGAGAAAGAGGGCCGGTGTTTGACTGACGCTACGTGGGAAGGGCATGGGACGCACGTCGCGCCGTGCAGCGCGGGACGATTTGTATCTGCCGCTGGATGACCCGGTCAATATGCACGCGGAAGAAAATAAGCTCAGCTACCGTTGTGTGGGACCATTAGCCAACAAGGCCCACCCGTCATAGTTCGCGGGGTGGGTTCGTACGCGTCAGTCCATCCTCTATCTCCCTCTAGCCAATTGCAGACAAGCTCGCCCACTCCGCATGACGCGGAGGGCGCGGCGCGTGTAGAGAGGCGCGTGTACACCCAGAAAATTTTAACCCAGTCAATCGGATCTAGCCCGAGCCCACACGCCATACACTGTCCAGATTTCACCACATGGTCAAAATGACAGGAGTCAATTCACAGCAAGATCCAACGGACGGCAGGCAAAAAAAGACTCGGTCAACCATGATCTAACGGCCAACGAAGGTGCATATCGGGGGAGCCTCCTCCATGCGAGTTGGCTAACCTCTTTAATGGTTTAAATAGGGCCATGATCTAATCGATCCTCTTGTTAATCCTTTTCCGCTTATATCCATGTCATCCTGAACTTCAGATTTCCATCCAACTCTGCAATCGATCTGAAAAAAGGTCACAAACTAACAGTCAAATCCAGCATCGTCTCCCCAATACCTTCTCCTTTCTTGAATCACCTCAGATTTCAGGTTCTGACTATGAAGCATCCCAATATAATTTTTTTAGGCCAATTATTGAATCAATCTGTTGTATTAACTCCTTGAATATCCCTAACAACATCTACTAAACAATTTAACATTCGATATCCTGCTTATCGAATTAATATTGCATAGTTTTGCTCATGATACCACAATTCCTCTGTAGGTTAACGGAAATCCCAATACATGAATGCATAATGTGATTTTCCAGAAAATTTAGTACCCTCTTATGCAACCACACTATTAAGTCTAGAGCTCATGCATATTAACCACAATATCATGCAAATAAATAATTATGTTTCTCGATATAACTATCCCGTGCAGGTTTATGTAATAATTCCACCTTCCATTGTTAAGCAAAGGTATAAAACCTGGATTACAAACATTTTCCTGTACAGATGGCATTAAGTTATGCCAATTTCCTTTCATCCACCGGCAATAGGTAATTATGATGCAATAGGTAATTATGATATGTCAATGATGCAATGGTGTTTGAAATATTTGGACCCTTAGTGAAACCTAAGATTCAAAAGTGAGTTATAGCGGTGCAGATTAACACCTTTAATCCTCGACTGAAACATTAGATCTTTAATATTATAGTTGAATTACCCACCTGTGCCATCAAATTATTTGCATGCATCTTTTAAGAGAAATCCACCCATATGTTCTATCACCCAGATTTGAAGAGTCACAATATAGAACAAGCTTTTCGATCCCTCATCCACGTCTCTCTCTCCTACAATGGCATCATGACTAATTGCTACCGTCATTTGCACCCCATTATGATACCTCATCAGATTGATCTATCTGGTAATGGTCGTCGACTGGCCGGTGAGCGTTGCCGCCATCTCTACACTTGATGCTGCCTGATGCACGAGTTGTTCTTATTTCTAAACTTACTAAGAGCAGGAGTTGTGCTTAATTAAGTTTATGAGAGAACTGTCGGTTCATACGCTAACGCTGGTCAATGATGTTGCCGTGGCCTTCTCCCTCGCTCGCGGGAGCTCTCTGTACTTCTCTCTCTCACAGAGACTGAAGAAGAAAGGAGGAAGAAGAAGGTGGAGTGGACACAGTGGTGGTTTTCCCAGCGCTCGAACGCCCGCCGCACGGACGGCAAATTTTTCTCCTGCAGCACGAACTGCACCCACAGCTGAACCAGTACACAGGAGGGAGTCTTATACGCGTGCGCGCACGTACGACGCCGCGCTCCACTCTCCAACGGCCACGATCCGCAAGCTCAGCGCGTGCGCCCATGACGCGTAGGACGCGCGCTACGCAACCTCCCTCTACCCTCGTCAACTGACTCACCCACGCACGCACACTTGCCACTGGCTGCACGCAGCCACGGACTCACGTCCAGCACACTCACCGCGCACGCACGCACTAGACGGACTAAGCCAGACACTAGTCAGACTAACTATGCCCAGTACATGGCCGTGGCTTATTTGCCCAACAGTCAATGGAGCTTTGATGTGGTTGTGCAGGCCTAAAAAGCATGGTGCTCAAAAGGATTGCTAAAGGTAAGGTGCAGGCAGCGCTAGCCGATACTAGCATGCCGTTTTTTTATTATCTCTTAATTTAATTATCTTCCAGAAGATGTCCCGGATTGGATCGCAAATTATTTTGTCCAGTTTTTAGCCCAATATGTTTGTGCATGAACGCATGTAATGCTGAGGTACCATTTATGCTACCGCAGGTCCGGATCATATGTCGCCCAAAGAGGAAGTTCTTTCTGCCATGAAGACACTTACATATGACCTTTAACGATTGTTTTCCGGCGACACACAAGTACAAGTATTTAAGCACCGTGATTGATTCATGGAGAACATACGAAATGAGACTTCCTAATGTAATCTAGCTACTGGATCGACCGGATGGAAGAACAAAACACACGTCCGTGATTGATTGCCCAAGTCCGGCCCTAACAAGGTCATTAATCATATGGTTATGTTAATTCTAGCAAGTTATCTGTTGTGCGTCCTGATGTTATCTTATTAACCTGACTTAGAAACTGAGAAACGCCATGGTGTAATATGACTTGGTGGAGCAAGGTTATATAGCTGGACCAAGATCTGCATCTGTAATTCCTGAAATCTCGCACTTACATTCTTTTATATCATGTCCAGTTTTACTTCTGTGTGTTGTCCAATTTTTTTTCTTTTGTAAAGTTGTTTCGTAATTAAGGAGCCTAACCTAAAATTAAGTAGGCTTATGGTGACTTAATGAGTGATTTCCTGGTCAACATTTGGTTTTTATATTATTTGACAAGTTTTTCAATTCCACTATGCCATTGGACTTTAGTTCCTCATATATTGGCAAACCTTATATCTACGCTGCCATACACCTACGTGGGTGCATGCGCGTCCTCAACAAATATATAACGCTGCCAGAACTATCCTTTTAAACTTTCATGATGTATTTAAATTCCAATAAGTTGTTGAGTACTCCCTCCGTTCTGAATTACTTGTCTTAGATTTGTCTAGATACGGAGGTATCTAGCACTAAAATGAGTCTAGATACATTCGTATCTAGACAAATCCAAGACAACTAATTCGGAACGGAGGGAGTATAATATAAGCAGCTAGCCTGTGCGCATGCACAGGTTGACGCCAAGTTCTACAACAATCCGATTCAGTCGCTGCTCTTCAGGTAAATGCTTCTTCTTTCTGCCAAGGGTGTTCTCAATCAAGAAGGAAAATTTACAACGTGGTCCATGGTTTGTGACAGTTGCGGGGATGACGGCCACATTCGAGGTTGGAGATGGCATGAGATGCAGAGCTGCCTTCTGCCACTCTCTCTGCAAGGTAATGTACCAGAGCTCTCATTTGTGGCCTGGTTTGCTAGATTAGTTGGGATTGTGCTTAACCACCTGTTCTTACATAGATGTACTTTCAGTAAGAAGAAACAGCTACATTTTTTATCATTGCATTTTGTCCCCGGGAGATCATGTTGAACCAATACTTGACTTGGTTAACCCTCAGCATGAGTAAGATTCCATACTAAACAATTGGACATGCAGATCTGACAGTTCTTTGTTCCTGAGGAATACACCAGTTCTCTCGCCCTCGATATTTTGATATATGTTTCTGTCAATTTATAGAGGCCCTTGGGGTGCATGGTCTCCAATACCAGAAAATAATGCCATTGCAATTAGCCCACATGTCAGGTATTCATATTTGCATACTTTCACACTATTTGAAGAAAGCAAGCAGCACACCAACCTCTTATGTGCATACTGTCCTCATTCTTCTTGTAGAATGCTTGATTCCTTATTTGGTTCTATTGGGTATGATTTTCTCCACTATGCTTCTTTCAAACAGGATGGATCTCTTTTTGCGGCAACGGGTGATACACCAGTTCTCTCGTCCTAAAAATAAAGAAGGATAAAAGGGTTTTCCGGGATTGACAGCAAAGAAAAATAGGAAAGTGGGAACCCGTACGGTAATAAGAAGGAATGGAGGGATTTCGGGGATTGAAAGCAAAAAATAGGAAAGTGGGAAGCTGTCTCATTGTAACAAGGAAAGGAGGGATTCGGGGAAAAAGTGGGAAGCCAGCAATCCCATAATAAGAAGAAAGTGTCCTAATAAGGAAGAACAGAGAGAACAAAGAAGGAAAGGAGGGATTCCGGGAATTGACAATAAAGAAGAAAAGGGAGGGATTTCTGGGATTGATAGAGAAAAATAGCCTGGTGATTTTTTGTCATTTGTTTTGTGTCGTAGTGAGTTGATTGATCTCTAAAAAGATTGTGGGAACAAAGTAAACCAGCTAGAAATCAATCAAAAGTCGCCCCCCTCAAAAAAAATCATCCTCTGCCACTAGCTATAATCCCACGTACGAAGTTTTACCCCGTCCATAACTCGAGAGAAAATTATGTTAGAATTGTTTAACACCTGCAAAAGAAATACTATGTCTAAGTCATAATAATAAGTTGTTTATTTATTGTTCATGTACAATAATTTTTTTGAGAATTATAATGAAAAAGATAGTACCAGTTAAAATAGGTGCTTGATTGGTGGACATGAATAGTGCTATGCTACACAGTTCCTAAACCTACCCAAATTTGGTTTATGAAAATTTGTGTTACCTCCGTAGTTAAGCAAAAAACATTGTACTAAAATGGACTTTACTATTTACAGTATAATGCAATATGTTTTGGTTATCACTAAGTAACTCCAACAAAGGCATGAAGAGATGCTCACAACCACGTAGATATTTCTATGATTTAAATTCCACACACCTTCAGTACACTTCTGAAATACGTTCATATTTTTTCTGCGTACATATTTTCATGGCAGCATGGAGAATTTCAAAGAGTTTGTTCATGTCATCATGCCTGGCGGTGTGTTGTGGAATGAGAGGGGGTCTTGAGCAATTGGGTTAGGGAAGTATGGTTTTTTTCACCCGATGCAACGCACGGGCATTTGTGCTAGTGCAATAAAAATCAATGGAGAATTATTTTGGAATATCTGTGAATTTTAGGAGGTGGAATCGACGTAAATGGAGGCCCGAGGCCTCCACAACCCACCAGGGCGCGCCACCAAGGCCCAGGCGCGCCCTGGTGTATCGTGCCCTCCTCGAATGTCGGTTGGAGCTATACTTCGGGCGCAAGTAATCTTATATCTGAAAAAAATCGTGTAAAAATCTCAGCGCAATCGTAGTTACGGATCTCCGGGAATTTAAGAAACCGTGAAGGGCCAGATCTGGGGAGCGTGAAATAGAAGAGATGAGAGAGGGAGATCCAATCTCGGAGGGGCTCCTACCCCTCCGCCACCATGGAAGCCATGGACTAGAGGGGGAACTCTCCTCTCATCTAGGGGGGGGGGCAAGGAAGAAGAAGAAGAAGGAGGGGGCTCTCTCCCCCTCTCTCCCGGTGGCGCCGGAGTGCCGCCGGGGCTATGATCGTGATGGTGATCTACATCAACAATCTTGCTACCGTCAACACCTACTCTCCCCCCTCTATGCAGCAGTGTAACACCCCTTCTCTCCGCTATAATCTCTACTTAAACATGGTGCTCAGCTCCATATATTATTTCCCAATGATATTTGGTTATCCTATGATGTTTGAGTAGATCCGTTTTGTCCTATGGGTTAATCATGATCTTGCTTGGTATGATTGTATATTTTATTTATGGTGCTGTCCTACGGTGCCCTCTGTCTCATGCAAATGTGAGGGGCCCCCGTTGTAGGGTGTTGCAATATGTTCACGGTTTGCTTACTGTCAGTGTTGTAGGGAATGACAGCAGCCTAAACACGGATAAGTGGGTCATGGCGTATGGGAGTAAAGAGGACTTGATGCTTAATGCTATGGTTGGGTTTCACGACCTTAATGATCTTTAGTAGCTGCGGATGCTTGCTAGAGTTCCAATCATAAGTGCATATGATCCAAGTAGAGAAAGTATGTTAGCTCATGCTTCTTCCTCGTATAAATTGCAAATTATTGGTACTTGTTATCGATTGCTTAGGGACAAATGACTTTCTTGTTGACGAAAGCTGTCCACTTTTACTACCTTGCATTTTATTCGTAGTCTTATTCTCGCAAAGTACTCATAGTTTGATTCTTGCAAAATAGTTTCATACTTGTTCTAGGTAAAGCAAAACGGCAAGTGTGCGTAGAGTTGTATCGGTGGTCGATAGAACTTGAGGGAATATTTGTTCTGCCTTTAGCTCCTCGTTTGGTTCGACACTCTTATTTATCGAAGAAGGCTACAAACGATCGCCTATACTTGTGGGTTATCAAGACCTTTTTCTGGCGCTGTTGCCGGGGAGCAATAGCATGGGGTGATTATTCTCGTGTGTGCTTGTTTGCTTTATCACTAAGTAGTTTTTATTTTCTGTTCTAAGTTGTTCTATATCTTTAGTCATGGATATGGAACACGAAACACCAAAAAAAATACTGGTACTTGCTACTCATGGAGATGGGGGACCTCCTAAAATCCTTGGTGCTCGTTATGTCAAAAATATAATGCACTACTTTGATAATCCTGAGAAAACCCCATTCAACTATATAATGGGAGTAACGTTGGATCAAGGTGAATACTTTAGGGATTATCGATTGACACAAAAGGGAAAATTTTATGGGATCAAATTCATATGTTGCATTGGTATGCTCGGGATTTATGTTTGAGATATGATTTTACTTGTTGCTCTAGGATGAATGCTCCACACCTTCCCTTTTCATGCAAATTTAATGATAATGAAGCCTTGGCTTCTTATGCCAATGATATATATTAGTACTATGATGTGGAATGAATAGAAGAATTTGTTGCTTTTAAGGGTGCTTACGAAATTGAATCTTTGTTTTTAAAGTATGAAGCTTTTGATGATGATGTTTATAGACCTGAAAATTTTGCCATCCTTAAATATTGCTATGATAATTATAAATACAATTTCGATATTGATGCATTTATTGAGAAAGTCTCCGTTGTCCAAGAAGAGACTAATATTTTGCAGCAATCTATGAAAGAAGGAATTGATGAAACTGTGAGCTTATTGGATGAAAGAGATGATGAGGAGAGCGAAGAACAAAAGGAGGAAGAGCGGATTGATCACCCGTGCCCACCTTCTAATGAGAGTAACTCTTCAACTCATACATTGTTTAATGTCCCTTCGTTCTTACCGAAGGATGAATGCTATGATAATTTCTATGATCCCGTTGATTCTTTTGAAATGTCCCTTTTTGATGAACTTGATGCTTGTGGCCAAGATGCCAATATGAATTATGCTATTGGAGATGAACTTGCTATTGTTCCTTATGTTAAATATGAAATTGTTGCTATTGCACCCACACATGATAGTCCTATTATCTTTTTGAATTCTCCAAACTACACTATATCGGAGAAGTTTGTTCTTATTAAGGATTACATTAATGGGTTGCCTTTTACCATTGCACATGATGATTTTGATGAATATAACGTGCATGTGCTTGCTGCTCCTACTTGCAATTATTATGAGAGAGGAACATCTCCACCTCTTTATGTTTCCAATACGATAAAATTGCAAGAAACTACTTATGCTATGTATTGGCCTTTACTTGATGTGCATCAATTGTTCTTGCATGACATGCTGATGCATAAGAATAGAGTTAAACTTCGTCATTGCATGATATATGTTGCTTTGTGGTCACTACTAAATGCCAAATCATTATTAATTAAAATTGGCTTTGATATACCTTGGGATCCGGGTGGATTCATTAGCTGAGCACTTCATGCCTAGCTTAATGGCAAGAAAGTTGCTAGGGAGACAACCCGGAAGTTTTAGAGAATCATTTATTTCTGTTGAGTGCTTTTATAAAGTTTAAAAACAAAAAAATAAAGAGGGGAACTTAAAACTTCACAAAAAGAAAAGTGAAAGTGAGATAAACGAGCACCATGGAAGCGGGAGCATGCCTTGAACTTTGTTCATGCCCATGAAAACTTTGTGAATCTTGAATTGCAGAAACTTTTCAAAAAAATAATTATCCCCTTGTACAATTCCATTGTATTATAAAAATAATGTGCCAAGATTTGCCTTTAGGATGAGTAGATTGCTTGTTGGTATGTGCAGTGCAAAAACATAAACTTTGGCTGTAGCGCATGATTTTACATTTTTTTACTGGAACGTCGAAAGGTTCTGAAACTTTTTGCACAGTCTTGATACAATTTTTTTACTTTTTCATAATTTTTTCAGAATTTTTGGAGTACATGAGTATGGTAGATGTTAAGATTACTACAGACTGTTCTGTTTAAGATAGATTCTGTTTTTGATGCATTGTTTTGCTTGTTTTGATGAAACTATCGATTCTATCGGTGGTATGAGCCATGGAAAAGTTATATTACAGTAGGTACAATGCAAAAACAAAATATGAATTGGTTTGCAACAGTACTTAGAGTAGTTATTTTCTTTATTATACTAACAGATCTTACCGAGCTTTCTGTTGAGTTTTGTGTGGATGAAGTGATCAAAGATCGAGGAGGTCTTGATATGAGGAGAAGGAGGAGAGGCAAGCGATCAAGCCTGGGGATGCCCAAGGCACCCCAAGTAAATATTCAAGGAGACTCAAGCGTTTAAGCTTGGGGATGCCCTAGAAGGAATCCCATCTTTCTTCAACAAGTATCAGTACATCTTCGTCTTCGTTTCGTTCATGTGATATGTGCAAATCTTGGAGCACCTTTTGCATTTAGTTTTCATTTTTCTTTTATGCAACATGCTGGTATGAGATAGTCCATGGTTTATATATAGAATGATCATTGCACTTCACTTATATCTTTTGAGTATGGCTTTATAAAATGCTTCATGTGCTTCACTTATATCATTTGAAGTTTGGATTGCCTGTTTCTCTTCACATAGAAAACCGATGTTCATAGAATGCTCTTTTGCTTCACTTATATTTGTTAGAGCATGTTATTTTGTAGAAATAATTAAACTCTCTTGCTTCACTTATATCTATTTAGAGAGACAAACGGAATTGGTCAATTGCATGGTTAGTCATAAAATCCTACATAAAACTTATGGATCACTGAATATGATATGTTTATTCCTTGCAATAGTTTTGCGATATAGAGATGGAATATGTGGGAGGTACTAGTAATGGTTGTGGTTAGTAAGAATATTGGTGTTAAGGTTTGTGATTCCTGAAGCATGCACGTATAGTCTCTCGTTATGCTATGAAGTTGGAGCATGATTTATTATTGATTGTCTTCTTTATGAGTGGCGGTCGGGGACGAGCGATGGTCTTTTCCTACCAATCTATCCCCCTAGGGACATGCGTAGTAGTACTTTGCTTCGAGGGCTAATAAACTTTTGAAATAAGTATATGAGTTCTTTATGACTAATGTGAGTCCATGGATTATACGCACTCTTACCTTTCCGCAATTTGCTAGCCTCTACGGTACCTTGCATTGCCCTGTCTCACTTTGAGATGTGTTGCAAACTTCGCAGGTGCATCCAAACCCCGTGATATGATACGCTCTATCACACATAAGCCTTATTATATCTTCCTCAAAACAGCCACCATACCAACCTATTATGGCCTTTCCATAGCCATTCCGATATATATTCCCACGCAACTTCCACCACTTCCGTTTTGATGACTTGAGCATTCATTGTCATATCGCTTTGCATGATCATAGCTGACATAGTAGTTGTGGATCAACCACCGTGCATCATTTTTATACATGTTGCACTAGATCATTGCACCTCCTGGAACACTGCCAGAGGCATTCATGTAGAGTCATATTTTGTTATAGGTATCGAGTTGTAATTTTTATTCCTTTTGAGTTATAAGTAAATAGAAATGTGATGATCATCATTTTAGTTCCCAGTGAGGAAAGGATGATGGAGACTATGATTTCCCCACAAGTCGGGATGAGACTCGGGACAATGAGAGAGAAAAAAGAAAAGAAAAAGAAAAGAAAGAAAGAAAAATAAAAATAAAAAAATAAACAAAGAGAGAAGGGGCATTGTTAGTATCCTTTACCACACTTGTTCTTCAAAGTAGCACCATGTTTTTCATATTGAGAGTCTCATATGTTGTCACTTTCTTATACTAGTGGGAATATTTCATTGTAGGATTAGATGCACACCCACTTAGTTTTTTTTTTGAGGGACACACCCACTTAGTTTTCATATTGAGCTTTCATACACTTATAGCTCTTAGTGCATTCGTTGCATCGCAATCCCTACTCGTCACGTTGATATCAATTGATGGGCATCTCCATAGCCTGTTGGTTATCCACATTGATGTGAGACTTTCTTACTTTTTTGTCTTCTTTATATTTACCCCTATCATCATACTCTATTCCACCTGTAGTGCTATATCCATGACTTGCGCTCATGTATTGAGTGAGGGCTGAAAAAGCTGAAGCGTGTTAAAAAGCATGAACCAATTGCTCGGCTTTTCATCGGGGTTGTGCATGATAAATACTTTGTGTTAAGAAGACAGAGCATGACAAGACTATATGATTTTGTAGGGATAACTTTCTTTAGCGTTGATATTTTGAAAGGCATGATTGTTTGTTGGGATGCCTGAGTATTGATGTCTTTATGTCAAATTATAGACTATTGCTTTGAATCACTTATGTCTTAATATTCATACCATGATTAGATATAAGATAAAGTTTATGCTAGGTAGCATTCCACATCAAAAATTATCTTTTTTATCATTTACCTACTCGAGGACGAGCAGGAATTAAGCTTGGGGATGCTGATACGTATCCGCCGTATCTATAATTTTTTATTGTTTCATGCCAATATTATTCAACTTTTACATACCTCTGGAAACTTTTTATATGATTTATTTGGACTAACTTACTTATCCAGTGCCCAGTGCTAGTTCCTGTTTGTTGCATGTTTTTGTTTCACAGAAAATCAATATCAAATGAAGTCCAAATGCAATAAAAATCTACGGAGAATTATATTGGAATATTTGCGGATTTTAGGAGGTGGAATCAACGTAAACGGAGGCCCGAGGCCTCCACAACCCACCAGGGCGCGCCACTAGGGCCCAGGCATGCTCGGGTGTATCGTGCCCTCCTCGACATTAGTTGGAGCTATGCTTCGGGTGCAAGGAAGCTTATATCCAGAAAAAAATTGTGTAAAAATCTCAACGCAATCGGAGTTACGGATCTCCGAGAATCTAGGAAACCATGAAGGGCCATATCTGGGGAGTGCGAAACAGAAGAGAACAGAGAGGGAGATCCAATCTTGGAGGGGCTCCAGCCCCTTCGCCGCCATGGATTCCATGGACCAGAGGGGGAACTCTCCTCCCATCTAGGGGAGGCCAAGGAAGAAGAATAAGGAGGGTGGCTCTCTCCCCCTCTCTCCCGGTGGTGCTGGAGTGCCACCGGGGCTAGGATCGTGACGACGATCTACATCAATAATATTGCTGCCGTCAACACAAACTCTCCCCCCTCTATGCAGCAGTGTAACACCCCTTCTCTCTGCTGTAATCTCTACTAAAACATGGTGCTCAATTCCATATATTATTTCCCAATGATATTTGGTTATCCTATGATGTTTGAGTAGATCCGTTTTGTCCTATGGGTTAATCGTGACCTTGGTTGGTATGATTATATATTTTATTTATGGTGCTATCCTATGGTGCCCTCCGTCTCGCGCAAACATGAGGGGCCCCCGTTGTAGGGTGTTGCAATATGTTCATGGTTTGCTTATTGTCAGTGTTGCGGGGGATGATAGCAACCTAAATGCGGATAAGTGGGTCATGGAGTATGGGAGTAAATAGGACTTGATACTTAATGCTATGGTTGGGTTTCACGGCCTTAATGATCTTTAGTAGTTGTGGATGCTTGCTAGAGTTCCAATCATAAGTGCATATGATCCAAGTAGAGAAAGTATGTTAGCTCATGCCTCTCCCTCGTATAAATTGCAAGAATGATTACCGGTACTTGTTATCATTGCCTAGGGACAAATGAATTTCTTGTTGACAAAATCTATCCACTTTTACTACCTTGCAATTTATTCGTAGTCTTATTATCGCAAAGTACTCATAGTTTTGTTCTTGCAAAATAGTTTCATACTTGTTCTAGGTAAAGCAGACGTCAACTGTGCGTAGAGTTGTATCAGTGGTCGATAGAATTTGAGGGAATATTTATTCTGCCTTTAGCTCCTCGTTGGGTTTGACACTCTTATTTATCGAAGAAGGCTACAAATGATCCCTTATACTTGTGGGTTATCATTTGCCGAGATCCGATGAATTGTGGATTTGTGATCGCTTATCTATGAATATTATTTGAATCTTCTTTGAATTCTTATATGCATGATTTGATATCTTTGTAATTCTCTTTGGACTACCAGTTTGGTTTGGCCAACTAGATTGGTTTTTCTTGCAATGGGAGAAATGCTTAGCTTTGGGTTCAATCTTGCGGTGTCCTTTCCCAGTGACAGTAGGGGCAGCAAGGCACGTATTGTATTGTTGCCATCGAGGGTAAAAAGATGGGGTTTTCATCATATTGCTTTAGTTAATTCCTTTACATCATGTCATCTTACTTAATGCGTTACTCCGCTCTTTATGAACTTAATACTCTAGATGCATGTTGGATAGCGGTCGATGTGTGGAGTAATAGTAGTAGATGCAGAATCGTTTCGCTCTACTAGAAAAGGATGTGGTGCCTATATTCATGATCATTGCCTTAGATATCGTCATAACTTTGCGCTTTTCTATCAATTGCTCGGCAGTAATTTGTTCACCCACCGTATTATTTGCTATCTTGAGAGAAGCCTCTAGTGAAACCTAAGGCCCTCGGGTCTATTTTCCATCATACAAGTTTCCGATCTACAATATTAGTTTCCGATCTACTATTCTTGCAATCTTTTACTTTCCGATCTATAAACCAAAAATACCAAAAATATTTACTTTATGGTTTATCCATCTCTATCAGATCTCACTTTTGTAAGTAACCTTGAAGGGATTGACAACCCATTTATCGCGTTGGGTGCAAGTTTGTTTGATTGTTCGTGCAGGTATTCGGTGATTTGTGCGTTGTCTCCTACTGGATTGATACCTTGGTTCTCAAACTGAGGGAAATACTTATCTCTACTTTGCTGCATCACCCTTTCCTCTTCAAGGGGAAAACCAACGCAAGCTCAAGAAGTAGCAGGAAGAATTTCCGGCGCCGTTGCCGAGGAGATCTACGCCAAGTCAAGACATACCAAGTACCCATCATAAACTCTCATCTCTTGCATTACATTATTAGCCATTCACCTCTCGTTTTCCTCTCCCCCATTTCTAAAACGATTTTCGAAAAGATTTGCCTTTTCTTCGCCCCTCTTCCGTTCGTCTTCCTTGCTTGCTTTTTGTGTGCTCATGTGTTGGATTGCTTGCTTTGTCACGATGGCTCGAGAGAATACCAAATTGTGTGACTTTTCCAACACCAATAACAATGATTTTATTAGTACTCCGATTGCTCCCGCCACTAGTTCGGAATCTTGTGAAATTAATGTCGGTTTGCTAAATCTTGTTATGAAAGATCAATTTTCTAGCCTTCCTAGTGAAGATGTCGCATCCCATCTAAACAATTTCGTTGATTTGTGTGACATGCAAAGGAATAAAGATGTGGATAATGATATTGTTAAATTGAAGTTGTTTCCGTTTTCACTTAGAGATCATGCTAAAACTTGGTTTTCATCTTTGCCTAAAAATAGTATTGATTCATGGAAGAAGTGTAAAGATGCTTTATCTCTAAGTATTTCCTTCCCGCTAAGATCATCTCCCATAGGAATGATATTATGAATTTTAAGCAACTTTATCATGAACATGTTGCACAATCTTGGAAGAGGATGAATTTTATGATACAAAATTGCCCTACTCATGGTTTGAATTTGTGGATGATTATACAAAAAAATTATGTCGGATTGAATTTTGCTTCTAGAAATCTTTTAGATTCGGCCGTGGGAGGAACTTTTATGGAAATTACCTAGGAGAAGCTACTAAACTCCTTGATAATATTATGGTTAATTATTCTCAATGGCACACCGAAAGATCTTCCACTAGTAAAAAAGTGCATGCGATTGAAGAGTTTAATGTTTTGAATGGAAATATGGATGAACTTATGAAATTATTTGCTAGCAAGAGTGCTTATATTGATCCTAATGATATGCCTTTGTCTACTTTGATTGAAAATGATAATGAATCTATGGATTTGAATTTTGTTGGTAGGAACAATTTTGGTAATAACGCGTATAGAGGTAATTTTAATCCTAGGTCATTTCCTAGTAATTCCTCTAATAATTATGGTAATTCCTACAACAACTCTTATGGAAATTATAATAAGATGCCCTCTGATTTTGAGAATAGTGTTAAAGAATTTATGAGTTCGCAAAAGAATTTCAATGCTTTAATTGAAGAAGAAATTCTCAAGATTGATGATTTGGCTAGGTACATGGATAGAATTTCTCCTGATGTTGATTCTTTAAAACTTAGATCTATTCCACTCAAGCATGATATTAATGAGTCTCTCGAAGCCATGAGAATTTCCATTGATGAGTGCAAAGAAAGAATCGCTAAGATGCGTACCAACCAAGATTTGTTTGGAAAAGCGTGTTCTTCTAGTTTTTGTGAAAATAATGATGAAGATATTAAAGTGGGGCTGGATCTTTGTTTTCGTGTTCTTCTAGTTTTCGTGTTCTTCTATTGAATCTTTGTTCTATAATATAAATTTTGATAAAGATGGGACTGGAGATGAGTCAACTTTAGTTAAAAGGCATCCCAATGATTCAGTGTTTTTAGATCTTCATGCAAAAATTGATAAAAGTGGGATTGGAGAGGTCAAGACTTTAAGTAGCAATGAACCCACTCTTTTGGATTTCAAGGAATTTAATTATTATAATTGTTCTTTAATAGATTGTATTTCCTAGTTGCAATCCATGTTGAATTCTCCTAATGCTTATAATCAAAACAAAGCTTTTACTAAACATATCTTTGATGCTATGATGCAATCTTTTGAAGAAAAGCATGAATTAGAAGTTTATATCCCTAGAAGACTTTATGATGAGTGGGAACCTACTATTAAGATTAAGATTAGAGACTATGAGTGTCATGCTTTGTGTGATATGGGTGCTAGCATTTCCATAATTCCAAAAACTTATGTGATGTGTTAGGTTTCCGTGAATTTAATAATTGTTCTTTAAATTTGCATCTTGCGAATTCCACTATATTTAAATCTATGGGAAGGATTAATGATGTTCTTATTATTGCAAATAGTTATGTGCCCTTAGATGTCATTGTTCTTGATATAGATTGCAGTCCTACATGTCCAATTATTCTTGGTAGACCTTTCCTTAGAACAATTGGTGCAATTATTGATATGAAAGAAGGAAACATTAGATTTCAATTTCTATTAAGGAAGGGCATGGAACACTTTCGTAGAAAGAAACTTAAATTTCCATATGAATCTATTATGAGAGCTACTTATGGATTGCATACCAAAGATGACAATACCTAGATCTATTTGTGTTTTTATGCCTAGCTAAGGGCGTTAAACAATAGTGCTTGTTGGGAGGCAACCCAATTTTATTTTTGTTCCTTGCTTTTTGTTCCTGTTTTGCTCTGAATAATTCATCTAGCCTCTGGTTAGATGTGGTTTTGTGTTTTGATTCGTGTTGGTGCCAAGTAAGACCTTTGGGATAGCTTACGGTGATAGTTGTTTTGATCTTGCTGAGAAACAGAAACTTTTGTGCCCAGGAAAATAATTTTCATAATTCACAGAAGCGTGCTTTTGATCTGATTCTTTTTGCACTGGATTGGTACACAAATTTCCCAGGTTGTCCTACTTTTTCAGAAATTTTGGAGTTACATAAATATTCGAGAGTTGCAGATTGCTACAGACTGTTCTGTTTTTGACAGATTCTGTTTGTTGTGTTGTTTGCTTATTTTGATGAATCTATGGGTACTATTGGGGGGTATGAACCATGGAAAAGTTTGAATACAGTAGATGTTACACCAATATAAATAAAGAATGAGTTCGCAACAATATCCTAAAGTGGTGATTTATTTTCTTATACTAACGGGGCTTATGAGATTTTTTGTTGAGTTTTGTGTTGTGAAGTTTTCAAGTTTTGGGTAAGGATTTGATGGACTATGGAATAAGGAGTGGCAAGAGCCTAATCTTGGGGATTCCCAAGGCACCCCAAGGTAATATTCAAGGACAACCAAGAGCCTAAGCTTGGGGATGCCCCGGAAGGCATCCCCTCTTTCATCTTCATCTATTGGTAACTTTACTTGAGGCTATATTTTTATTCATCACATATATGTGTTTTGCTTGGAGCGTCTTGTATGGTTTGAGTCTTTGCTTTCTAGTTTTCCACAATCATCCTTGCTGTACACACCTTTTGAGTGAGACACGCATGAATCGTGATTTATTAGAATACTCAATGTGCTTCACTTATATCTTTCGAGCTAGGCAATTTTGCTCTAGTGCTTCACTTATATCTTTTTAGAGCACGGCGGTGGTTTTATTTTATACAAATTGATGAACTCTCATGCTTCACTTATATTATTTTGAGAGTCTCTAAACAGCATGGTAATTTGCTCTGGTTATAAATTTAGTCCTAATATGATAGACATCCAAGAGGGATATAATAAAAAAATCATATAAAGTGTATTGAATACTATGAGAAGTTTGATTCTTTATGATTGTTTTGAGATATGAAGATGGTGATATTAGAGTCATGCTAGTGAGTAATTGTGAATTTGAGAGATACTTGTGCTGAGGTTTGTGATTCCCGTAGCATGCACATATGGTGAACCGTTCTGTGATGAAGTCAGAGCCTGATTTATTTTTTGATTGTCTACCTTATGAGTGGCGGTCGGGGACGAGCGATGGTCTTTTGCTACCAATCTATCCCCCTAAGAGCATGCGCGTAGTAATTTGTTTAGATAACTAATAGATTTTTGCAATAAGTATGTGAGTTCTTTATGACTAATGTTGATTCCATGGATTATGCGCACTCTCACCCTTCCACCATTGCTAGCCTCTCTTGTACCGCCCAACTTTCGCCCGTACCATACACCCACCATATACCTTCCTCAAAACAGCCACCATACCTACCTATTATAGCATTTCCATAGCCAATCGGAGATATATTGCCATGCAAATTTCCACCATTCTGTTTATTATGACACGCTTCATCATTGTCATATTGCTTTGCATGATCATGTAGTTGACATCATATTTGTGGCAAAGCCACCTTTCATAATTCTTTCATACATGTCACTCTAGATTCATTGCACATCCCGGTACACCACCAGAGGCATTCATATAGAGTCATATTTTGTTCTATGTATCGAGTTGTAATTCTTGAGTTGTAAGTAAATAGAAGTGTGATGATCTTCATTATTAGAGCATTGTCCCAGTGAGGAAAGGATGATGGAGACTATGATTCCCCCACAAGTCGAGATGAGACTCCGAATGAAAAATAAAGAAAAAGAGTCCAAAAATGAGAAAGGCCCAAATAAAAAAATGAGAGAAAAAGAGAGAAGGGGCAATGTTACTATCCTTTTTCCACACTTGTGCTTCAAAGTAGCACCATGATATTCATGGTAGAGAGTCTCCTATGGTATCACTTTCATATGCTAGTGGGAATTTTTAATTATAGAACTTGGCTTGTATATTCCAATGATGGGCTTCCTCAAGTCGCCCTAGGTCTTCGTGAGCAAGCGAGTTGGATGCACACCCACTCAGTTTTATTTTTGAGCTTTCATAAACTTATAGCTCTAGTGCATCCGTTGCATGGCAATCCCTACTCACTCACATTGATATCTATTGATGGGCATCTCCATAGCCCGTTGATACGCCTAGTTGATGTGAGACTATCTCCCTCTTTTTGTCTTCTCCACAACCACCTTATTCTATTCCACCTATATTGCTATGTCCATGGCTAACGCTCATCTATTGCATGAAAGTTGAAAAAGTTTGAGAGCACCCAAAGTATGAAACAATTGCTTGGCTTGTCATCGGGGTTGTGCATGACTTAAATATTTTGTGTGATGAAGACGGAGCATAGCTAGACTATATGAATTTTTAGGGATAAGCTTTCTTTGGCCATGTTATTTTTAGAAGACATAATTGCTTTGTTAGTATGCTTGAAGTATTTTTTTATGTCAATATTAAACTTTCAATTTTTGGATGTTATGGATCTATACATTCATGCCACAGTAAATAAAATTGCATGGATAAGTATGTTAGGTAGCATTCCACATCAAAAATTCTATTTTATCATTTACCTACTCGAGGACGAGTAGGAATTAAGCTTGGGGATGCTTGATACGTCTCCAACGTATCTATAATTTTTTATTGTTCCATGCTATTATTTTATCTGTTTTGGATGTTTTATATGCATTAATATTCTATTTTATATTATTTTTGGGACTAACCTATTAACCTAGAGTCTAGTTCCAGTTCCTGTTTTTTCGTTGTTTTTTGAGTTTTGCAGAAAATGAATACCAAAGGGAGTCCAAACAGAATGAAACCGTCCCGATGATTTTTCTTGGACCAGAAGACAACCATGAGACTTGGAGATGAAGTCGGAGGAGCCACGAGGCGCCCATAAGGACGGAGGGCGCACCTAGGGGGCAAGGTGCGTCCCACCCTTGTGGGCCCCTCATGACCGTCCTGACCTAATTCTTTCGCCTATATGTTCCCATATATCCCCAAACCAAGAGGGGTATCCACGAAAACACTGTTTCGCCGTCGCAACCTTCTGTACTCGTGAGATCCCATCGAGGGGTCTTTTCCAGCGTCCTGCTAGAGGGGCATTCGATCACGGAGGGCTTCTACATCAACTCTATTGCCCTTCCGATGAAGCGTGAGTAGTTTACAATAGACCTACACTTCCATAACTAGTAGCTAGACGTCTTCTTCTCTCTCTTTGATTCTCAATACGATGTTCTTGGAGATCTATTCGATGTAATACTTTTTTTACGGTGTGTTTGCCGAGATCCGATGAATTGTGGATTTATGATCAGCTTATCTATGAATATTATTTGAATCTTCTCTGAATTCTTATATGCATGATTTGATATCTTTGTAATTCTCTTCGAACTGTCGGTTTGGTTTGGCCAACTAGATTGGTTTTTCTTGCAATTGGAGAAGTGCTTAGCTTTGGGTTCAATCTTGCGGTGTCCTTTCCGAGTGACAGTAGGGTCAGAAAGGCACGTATTGTAATGTTGCCATCGAGGATAAAAAGATGGGGTTTTCATCATATTGCTTGAGTTAATTCCTCTACATCATGTCATCTTACTTAATGCGTTACTCCATTCTTTATGAACTTAATACTCTAGATGCATGCTGGATAGCGGTCGATGTGTGGAGTAATAGTAGTAGATGCAGAATCGTTTTGGTCTACTTGACACGGACGTGATGACTATATTCATGATCATTGCCTTAGATATCGTCATAACTTTGCACTTTTCTATCAGTTGCTCGGTAGTAATTTGTTCACCCACCGTATTATTTGCTATCTTGAGAGAAGCCTCTAGTGAAACCTATGGCCCCGGGTCTATTTTCCATCATACTAGCTTCCGATCTACAATATTAGTTTCCAATCTACTATTCCTGCAATCTTTTACTTTCCGATCTATAAACCAAAAATACAAAAAATATTTACTTTATCATTTATCTATCTCTATCATATCTCACTTTTGCAAGTAGCCGTGAAGGGATTGGCAACCCCTTTATCGCGTTGGGTGCAAGTTTGTTTGATTGTTTGTGCAGGTATTCGGTGATTTGTTCGTTGTCTCCTACTGGATTGATACCTTGGCTCTCAAACTGTGGGAAATACTTATCTCTACTTTTCTACATCACCCTTTCCTCTTCAAGGGAAAACGAATGCAAGCTCAAGAAGTAGTAGAGGGCCGCAGTGAGAAATTCGATAGAAATTTGGTGCAGGGAAGTGGTTGCGGAACACATTGTGTCCGTGGTAAAACCCCACCCTTCCTCCCAAATCTAGCATACTTCTAGCGGCGCTGTGTTGGCGATGGTGTAGGAGGAAGAAGGATCGACGACATTGGTATGGTTGCAACTCTTGTTGTAGTAAAATTCCTCCCTTTGCCACTGATCACTTGCAGCGAGGTGACTCAGCACCCTGCAAGTTATAAAACCCTCCCTGTTGTAGTTCTTCATCCAAGATGACTAGTCCTTCTGATTCCTCATCCATAGATCACCTGGAAATGCAGTCCTTGCAACTGGATGTTAAAATGTTGCAATAGCACACAGAGAGTGACATGCAAGATTTTGAAGATTTTAGAGAGCATTTCACCAACAACTTTTGGTCCTTGCAAAAAACCTTGGGGAAACTACAGGGCACACTGAACAACTTCATCTCTGATTTTCCTGAACCAAGAGAAACCCCACCAAATCCCCAGGATGTTGCACAGAACAGTGGCCAACATCATACTCCTCAAGGCCCACTCCACAAACCAACAGATGTTCTCCAAACACCTCCAACTATTGGATCTACAATACTAGTGGACAAAAATACTTGCAAAGAGGTTAACTTGGATGGCAGCAACAACATTCCATATAGACACCCACACTTTGCTGAAAACAGAAACCCTATCCATGAAGCAAGAGCTACTACTGCAGGTAACCAAGCACCGAATGCCCAGTAGATCATTCAACTGGACCAGGAGCAAGTTAATCAAGCTCCATAGCAAGAAGGAAGAGTGGGAAATGTGCAGAGTGATCAGGTGCAAGACAACAGAAGACCCATTGTTATAGTCAAGCCAGCAGGATACAACATCCCTGTCGGGGGGATGAACCTCGGGCAAGCAACGGAACCCGGATCCTTTTCAATAACAACAGGGCCGGCGTCGCCCCTCAAGCCGGCCAAACTCTCCGACCCGGCAAGATGCGTCAACTCGGCCTCAACAACTAGTACAAGACAGCCGAACCCGGCACAACCGAGGCTTCCTCAACAAGCCAGCTCCACCCGTGGCGTGCTCCGCAATCCAGCCACAGGTCAGCTCCCGTCCCATCTAGGTTGTACGATGGGATGAGTCTTCAGCCACTGATGACCAAGGCAACAGTGCCCCGCCCATGCCTCTGGTCAGCCGGGGCGTGGCAACAGTGCCCCTCACCTACCCACTGACCAGGGCCGGTGTGGCTACAGTGCCACCGCCATCATCTATGATGACAGCAAGCGGCGACCTGGCGGAGCGCCACTATACATGACTCGACTCGGCCATGCCCTGACGATCGACAAGACGGTGCACAGCCCCCTAGGCACGCGGGGCCCGCACCTAGGGGAACCCGGCGAACCATAGGCCCCCAACAGGTCCCAGCCCGGGTCCCCGGACACCGACAACCCGGACCCACCGACTTGTAACATTACCATTGTACCCCTGGGGGGTTGGCCTATAAAACCCCCAGGAGCCCATGCATACGGGCAAGCAGAAGTAAGCAAGCAAGAGAGGAACTAGCCACCAAAATAGTAATGTCCACTCGGGGAGAAGGAGCAGCCTAAGCCTTGGCAGCCCTCCTTTCTCCTCCATACAGCTCTAGGAGCAACACTGTACTATCAAACATCAAACCACACTCGGCAGGACTAGGGGTGTTATCTCTCCGGAGAGCCCCGAACATGGGTATGTCTTGCGTCCCGCGCTCGCTCATACCAACCCCGCCTCTGGAGCCCACCAGTGCCCTCGAACCTCCTCCTCTCTTTATCCATCCCTTGGCATCTGTCGTGCGCCCACGACGGAAGTTGGCGCCCACCGTGGGGCAGCTCGAGGAGCTGGCCGGGAGCATGCTTCAGACGGGGCCCTTCTCCTACTCCGACGAGTCCGTCACGCTGGCGGACGACATCGTCGGTGCACTCGCCGCCTCCTTTGCCGCGCTATGCATCTCCGATGCGTCCACGGCCGACGAGTACCCCAGCAAGGTACTCAGCTACTCCGACTCCCCCCTCTCCCTCGGCAGTGGCATTTCTGTCGGGGCAATGGGCATCCACGTGGAGGTTTTCACCACTGGCGGCACCTCCTCCTCATCAAGCAAGACGAGGAAGGCTGGAAAAGCCAGGGCCACAGCAGAATGGATCGAGCCGTCCAATCTGTTGCGCGCCATGATCCAGAGCCTCCGCATCCCATTGGCACCAATGTCGACGCCACCAACGTCGCCGAGGCCCAGACCCAGCTCGAGGAAAGGCGCCAGAAGATGTTGGACCTGTCCAAGACGCTCGCCGCCACTCAGCATCGTCTGGATTTCGCTCAGTTGAAGCGCAACACCGCCTACGGATTCATGCGCGCCGTGGCCGAGCCGAGCCAGGTCGCCGACGTGTGTGCCCGGGGAGGAGCGATCGGCCGGGCCCTCGGTGCCATCCCAACCATCTACGAGACCCCAGCGAAGAACATGCGCGCTGCCCAGGAATCCGCAGTCGACCTGGACCAGCTCACGGGCAAGGAACTGAAGGAGCGCATCAGGCGGATGCGCGACCTTCTCAACGCGGCCAACACCCAGCAAGACCGCCTCAACCAGCTCGCCAAGACGGCGGGATCCGGCTCCGTCCGCATCGGCGGACCCGGCGAATTTCAGCACACAGCTTCCTCGCCACCCGGTGAGGCGCACTCCGGCCGAGCCCGGAGTCGGCGCGACCCAGCCGCCGGTGAATTGAGCGACGAGCCCATCCTAGAGACCCAGTGTGGACCCGGCCAACATGGCCGGCGTTCGGCTCCAACCGACCCGGCCCCCCATGTCCTGGTCGCTAGTCAACTCGGCCCGCGCGCCATCGACGACGCCGACGCTCGCCATCACCTCGACCAACTCGCTCACTCCCTGGAGGTGGAGGAAAGCGGCGCTATCGGGCTGGCGTGCTTCAGTCCACGCATCCGGGAGGAGCCCTTTCCCAAAGGGTTCATGATCCCCCGCGACACCCCCAAGTACAATGGGACCGTGAAGCCAGAAGATTGGCTCACCGACTACATCACCGCCATTGGCATCACTGGTGCCAATTGCCGTCTCGCCGTGCGCTACGCACCGCTCATGCTCCAGGGGTCAGCCCGCACCAGGTTGAACAGTCTACCGATGGGCAGCATCAACACGTGGGTCGATTTCGAGCAAGCCTTCGTCCGCAACTTCACGGGGACCTACAAGCGACCCGGCCGCCCTAGCCAGCTCGCCATGTGCATGCAAGGGCCTACGGAGACCAGTCGTGAGTACCTCACACACTGGACCGAGCACCGAAACATCTGGGAGGGCATCCATGAAGTCCAGGCGATCTAGTACTTCGTCAATGGGTGCCGAGATGGCACCCTCCTCAAGCACAAGCTCTTACGCTCCAAGCCGGCCACCATGGCCGCGCTCATGGTGACGGCGGACAAGTACGCCAACACTGACTCCGCCATTAAGATCCGGGTGGCCCTGGATGAAGCCGGCAAAGCAAAGCCGGTTCCTCCTCCGAAGCTGGCCGACGAAAGCAGCCGGCAGCAGCATCACCAGAACAACAAGCGCAAGGCCGACCAACCAGTGCAGCGCCACGATAACCGGCTCGTTGCGGAAACCGAGCCCGCGGCTGACCCGGCAGCCAAGCGCCGGCAGACCGGCAAGATGGCGTGGCAACCTGCCATGAGCTTCGAAGAGATGCTCGACGCCCCCTGCAAGCACCACAGCGGCGCAAGGCCGTCCATGCACACTCTTCGGCAATGCGCCATCACCAAGCGCATCATGAGGGGCGACGTCCCGCCTCCTCCGGCTCCAGCTCCAGGCGCGGGGCAGCCACCTCTGCCTCCACCGCCGCCTCCAACTGGCGGCGCGATGCACGACGATGCCTACCCGGTCCAAAACGCGGCCTACATCGTCTTCACTAGCCTTGGCAACGACAAGCGCAGCGAGCGCCTCCTTCGGCAGGAGGTGAACACCGTCATCCTGGCCAAACCAGAGTTCATGCACTGGTCGGACCGCCTGGTCACCGGGACCCGGGAGGATCACCCGGCGGTCATGCCGAATCCGGGTGGTTACGCCCTCGTCCTTAGCCCCACCATCATCGTGCGGCGCACGTGCAAGTTCTCCCGAGTCCTTATCGACGGTGGCAGCAGCATCAACATCCTCTACCGCGACACAATGACCAAAGTCGGCCTCAAGGCCGAGGACCTGGAACCGACCCGGATGATCTTCCACGGCATCATACCTGGCCTCTCTTGCTCTCCCATTGGCCGGGACCGACTCAAAGTCCTGTTCGGTGATAGCAACCACTTCCGGCGCGAACCAATCTGGTTCGAGGTGGTGGACATGTCCAATGCGTACCACACACTACTGGGCCGACCTGCGCTTGCCAAGTTCATGGCGGTTCCCCATTACGCGTACCTGAAGATAAAGATGCCGGGTCCCAAGGGCCTCATCACCATTACCGGCGACTACCGCAAGTCCCTGGAGTGCACCCGAGACAGCGCCAAGCTGGCCGAGTTGCTGGTCATTGCCGAGGAGCGGCGCCAGCTCGACCGGATCGTCGCCATGGAAGGCGAGGCCTCGACCGCGCCGATCCCAACCAAGGACCCAGCCGACGAGGCCACCTTCAAGCCCTCCAAGGAGACCAACAAAGTGAACCTGAACCCGGAGGACCCCAGCTGCAGTGAAAGGATCGAGAAGAGGTGTCTAGAGGGGGGTGATTAGACACTAAGTGCCAAAAGTTGCAGTTTTTTAATTTCTTTAAGTTTAAGTGCAGTTTTGGCACAAGTTTAACAATCACAATACATAACAAGCAAGTATGCAAAGAGTATATGAGCAGTGGAAAGTAAAGCATGCAACTTGCAAGAATATACAGGGATGGGATTGGAGTATGCAACGCAATTGGAGACACCAATCTCCAAGAAGTAACAAATGGTGTGTTGATGATGAACTCCTTGCTCTTGTGCTTCAAATGATAGTCTCACCAACACTCAACTATCTCTCACAGGATTTGGATTTGGTGGAAAGAAGATTTGAGTGGAAAGCAACTTGGGGAAGGCTAGAGATCCAAATTCATATGGTAGGAATGGAATATCTTGGCCTCAACACAAGTGTAGGTGGTTCTCTCTCAGAAAATGCAAGTTGGAAGTGTAGGTTCGTTCTGATGGCTCTCTCCACGAATGAAGAGTGGGTGGAGGGGTATATATAGCCTCCACAAAAATCTAACCATTACACACAACTTGCCAATCTCGGTGAGACCGAATTGAGAAACTCGGTCGGACCGATTCAGCAAATCTAGTGACCGTTAGGATTTTCGATGGGACCGACATGCAACTCGGTAGGACCGATATGGTTAGGGTTAGGGCATAACGTAATCTCGGTGAGACCGATTACACAAACTCGGTGGGACCGATTTTGGTAATAAGCTAACCAGAGAGTTGGTCAAGCAAACTCGGTGGGACCGACTCGCTCATTTCGGTGAGACCAAAATGTTACGAAAGGGGAACAGAGAGTTTGCATTGTATTCTCGGTAGGACCGATTACTCAAACTTGGTGAGACTGATTTTGGTAATGGACATGCACAGAGAGATTAAAATCCCATCTCTGTGAGACCGAGATCCCTGTCGGTGAGACCGATTTGCCTAGGGTTTTTGGCAGTGGCTATGACATCTGAACTCGGTGGCGCCGGATGGAAAGAATCGGTGGGGCCGAGTTTGACTTTTGGTTTAGGTCATATGTGGATGTGAGAAAGTAGATATGTTGACACATCCTCTAGTCCATGCCACTTCATTGTTGAACTTATCTGAAACATACTAGGTAAAAGTGTTAGTCCAACAAGAGATATGTTGACATTAATTACCAAAATCACCCAGGGAGCACTTGTGCTTTCAATCTCCCCTTTTGGTAATTGATGACAACATACATCAAAGCTTTAGATAAAGATATAGATAATAACAAGTAAAGCTTTGGACAGACATGTAACATGCATAAGCTCCCCCTACATGTATGCAATCATGTGAAAATGGAGTATAGAAGCATGTGAATGCATAACCATGACAGAGTAGGCAATGTGTTACATGTATATTGGCTATATGCATGAGAGCAAATGATGTGAATATGGGAAATGTACCTTCATGCTCATGAGTCCTTCTTGCAAACAGTATGTACATGAGCAAGAATTCCTCATACACATGACTGTGATGCATATACTTACCTTGTGGTCTTGAGCTAGCTTAGGATGGAATTAACCTGTGAAAATAAGGTTAGATAACACATATGCACCTACTAGCCAGAGCAAACGAAAGAAACCACAAGAGTACCAAGACTGGGATGACATGTAGAGAGTGAGTACTAAGTACCACATTGGATATAGACATGTCCCCAAAGGTAAAGATGTGCAAAGAATTCAAAGATTTTCTTTCCCTTAGATGTCTTGCTCCCCCCTGAATCTAGCACGGGATACTGGGAGAATATAGGGAACGGAAAAATAGAGCTCAAAGAAACAAATGAACAGAGCTAATGCAAATAAGCACATATGAACATGTCTTTCCCCTCTAGAAGACATGTAACATCTCTCCTCTTGAACACCAAGCATCTGGGATCCTTGAAGATTACTCTCTCCTTGAGTGTTCTCTCCCCCTAGAGATATGATTAAGCTTTGATGTGATCTCTCTCTCCCCCTTTGACATCAATTTCCAAGAAGGGTCTTCTTGAATTTGTCATGAATGGGTTTGGTCCTTGAGTCACAGAACAAAGCAACAAGTTAAATGTGATGCTGGTTGAGGACAAGATTCATTGAGTGGAGCTGGATCAAAAGGAATGCACGAACAAGTGGCAAAATGTCTTTCCTGTAGTGAAATCGGTGGCACCGAGCTGTATACTTCGGTTGCACCGAAAGGATTCGGTTGGACCGAAAACAATAGACCGGTGTGACTGAGTTCATCACAGAGAAAACACTTGTCACCTCATCTCACTTAGACAAGTAAGATCTCACAAGGATTTGCAAGGAATTAACTGAAAGATTTGCAATGAATTGGATGCAGGGAATGCAGAACAAATAGAAAAGAGAAGAAATCTAGAATTGGTCGGCGACAAAGTCACCTATGTTAGAGTATATTGACTTAGGAGTCAAGTGAGATCACTTGATCATAGGTCATACTCATCGTTTAAGCTCAAAATAGGGTTACCAGTTTTCGTTTAAGCATTTTGATGTATTCACATCTTATTGAGGTGCTTTGACTTATGTCTTGGAGTAAAGCTTCTCTAAGATGGAATAACATACCTTGGGTGGTGGTGTTGATCGTGATCATGTAGTTGAACTTGTGTGGGTTGCTCAAGGTTGATGTAGCTCATCAAGAGTTGGGAGCACCACTTTGGAATTTGAGTTCATCTGCCTACATGGGTTAGTTTTTGCAAGGAAGAGCACTTGTGTATCCAAAATGACAATCATGAAACTCAACATAGAATTTGTCAAAGGATATGTGTGAATGGTTTCGTGCTTCCTTGTCTTCAACCACCATTATGTAGAGACTTGGTGATGTAGAGATTGCTCAAGATGTGAGTGAGTTGCAATCTCATAGATTTAGATTCATCCAAGTTCCTACAAGGGTTAGATAACATGCAAGGTGCAAATATATCCAAGACGTAAGATTATCATCATAAGAGAAATATCAAGGATTAGTCATAGACTCATGTCTTGCATGTATCAAATGGAGTTCCTACTCCAAGTTTGAAGCATCAATGATGTTCAATTCACCTCTTAACCTGCAAAACACTTTCTCATCAAGTGGTTTAGTGAAAATATCCACTAATTGTTTTTTGGTGCGAACATGCTCAAGATCAATGTCCCCTTTGGCAACATGATCTCGAATGAAATGATGATGAACTTCAATATGCTTAGTTCGAGAATGTTGCACAGGATTGTGAGCAATCTTGATAGCACTTTCATTATCACAAAGTAATGGAACATGTTTCACATATATCCCATAATCTTTAAGAGTTTTGGTCATCCAAAGTAACTGAGCACAACATGAACCAACAGCAATGTATACCGCTTCGGCGATGGGTAAGGATACCGAGTTTTGTTTCTTGGAAGACCAAGATACAAGAGAACTACCAAGAAGTTGACAAGTACCCGAAGTGGACTTTCTATCAACCTTGTCACCGGCATAGTCCGAGTCAGAGTAGCCAACAAGATCGAAAGCAGCCCTCTTTGGATACCAAATGCCAAAGTTTGGTGTATGGATTAAGTATCTCACTATCCTTTTCACGGCCTTAAGATGACATTCTTTAGGAGCAGCTTGATATCGTGCACACGTGCACACACTTAGCATAATATCGGGACGTGAAGCACATAGATATAACAATGAACCAATCATAGAGTGGTAAACCTTTTGATCAATTGGTTCACCATCTTTGGTAAAATCAAGATGTCCACTAGTAGGCATGGGTGTAGTCATACCTTTGCATTCTTGCATATTGAACTTCTTGAATAAGTCCTTATTGTACTTCATTTGAGAAACGTAGGTACCTTCCTTAGTTTGCTTGATTTGCAAACCAAGAAACAATTTGAGTTCACTCATCATAGACATCTCAAACTTCTCCAGTATTAGCTTTCCAAACTTTTCACTAAAATGAGGGTTAGTTGATCCAAATATAATATCATCGACATAAATTTGGCACACAAATAGTTCTCCATTGGCCCTTTTAGTAAAAAGAGTAGAATCTCTTTTTCCAATTTCAAAGCCTTTTTCAATAAGGAACTTGGTCAAGCATTTATACCATGCTCTAGGAGCTTGTTTAAGTCCATAAAGAGCTTTGTGAAGTTTGTAAACATGATTAGGTTTCTTAGGATTGACAAAGCCGGGAGGTTGCTTAACATAGACTTCCTCCTCTATTTCACCATTTAAAAGGGCACTTTTAATGTCCATTTGGTATAAGGTGATATCATGGTGATTAGCATAGGCAAGTAAGATGTGAATGGACTCAAGTCTAGCAATGGGAGCATATGTCTCACCATAGTCCATACCTTCGACTTGTGTGTAGCCTTGGGCGACGAGACGTGCCTTGTTGCGAACTACTTGTCCATCTTCATCTTGCTTGTTGCGAAACACCCATTTGGTACCGATGATGTTGTGGTTGTTGTCGGGCTTCTCAACTAATGTCCAAACTTGATTTCTCTCAAAGTTGTGTAGCTCTTCATGCATAGCGTTTATCCAATCCGGATCTTCCAACGCTTCTTCAACCTTCATAGGTTCAATGCTAGAGATGAATGAATAGTGTTCACAAAAGTTAGCTAAACGAGTTTTTGAGCGAGTGATTCTCCCGGTTTGGATATCATTGTAGATTTTCTCGACGGGATGGTCTTTAGCAATTCTTGCTCGAACTCGTGAAAGCTTTTGCTTGGTTCTTGGTTGAACATCTTCTTCATCTTGTTATTCTTCTTGGCCTTCTTCATTGTTGGCGTTGTCGTTCTCTTGTCGTGGTGGAGAAGGAGGTTGTTGACATTCTTGGTGTACTTCTTCGTTTTCTTCATCTTGGTGTGTCCTACTTGTGGATGCTTCTGTATCAACTCTTGGTTCACCTTGTCGTGAGGTAGAAGCTTCCACTTGGACAGACGAGGTACTCTCCTTCACCTCTGTTGGACGAATCTTGCCAATAGACAAGTCTTGGATTGCTTCCGAGGGGTCTTTGTCTGCTACATAAATTGGCAATTGCTCTACTTGAGAGCCGTTAGATTCATCAAACTTCACATCTACCGTCTCTTCAACCTTTCGGGTGAAATTATTGTAGACACGGTAAGTGTGAGAGTTTGAGCCATAACCAAGTAGGAAACCTTCATGAGACTTAGGAGCAAATTTAGAATGATGATGCTTATCAAGAATGTAGCACTTTGAGCCGAATACTCGAAAGTATCCAACTTGGGGTTTGTTACCAGTGAGGATCTCGTATGCCGTCTTGCCGAGTAGCTTGTGAAGGTACAAGTGATTTGTTGCATGACAAGCTGTCTCAACCGCTTCTGCCCAAAAGTGCTTCGGCGTCTTGTACTCATCAAGCATCGCTCTTGCCATTTTGATGAGCGCCCGGTTGTTCCTCTCAACAACTCCATTTTGTTGAGGTGTGTACGTAGCCGAGAACTCATGTGAAATCCCTTCGTCGTTAAGAAAGGTGTCCACATTTGTGTTCTTGAACTCCATTCCGTTGTCGCTGTGAACCTTCTTGATCTTCACTTCAAATTGATTTTGGGCCTTCCTAGCGAAGTTTTTGAAGATCTTTTGGACCTGCGATTTATCATCTAGAAAGAACACCCACGTAAATCTTGAAAAATCATCAACTATAACTAGACCAAAAGAATTTCCACCGAGACTTTTGTAGGCGTTGGGACCAAAAAGATCCATGTGAAGTAGCTCGAGTGTCCTCCTTGTGGTTATGATGTTTTTCACGGGATGCCTTCCTCCAACCTGTTTACCTGCTTGACAAGTGCTGCAAAGTCTATCCTTATCAAATATGACATCGTTAATGCCAAGGATATGATTTCCTTTAATTAGCTTGTCAAGGTTTCGCATACCAACATGACCTAATCGTCTATGCCATAACCAACCTTTAGAGGATTTAGCAATATAGCAAGTTATAGGTTGAGCCTTTTTAGTGAAATCAACAATGTAAAGATCTCCTCTACGTATACCAGTAAAGACCATTTTATGATTATCTCTACGAAACATTTGGCAATCTACTTCGGTAAATAGGACATTGAAACCGAAATCAGCAAGTCTAGATACTGAAAGTAAGTTGTAGCCAAGGGATTCAACAAGCATAACATTTTGTATGGAGCTATAATGTGATATGGCCACCTTACCGAGGCCAACCACCTTACCCTTTGAGTTGTCACCGAAAGTGACATACTTTCAAGGACCATCATTTTCAGCAAGCTCACGAAACATATCTTTATCTCCGGTCATGTGATCGGTACACCCACTATCAAGAACCCATTCCTTTCCTCCTGCCATATATCCCCGAAGATTTGCCATAAGACCAAAGTGTCTCATTGCATCATCAAGATCAAAGTCACTATCATCATCCTCGTCATAGTATCCATGTTCAACATCGTCATGTGGTGGATCAATTCCTAGAGAGGGTGATTCATTAGAGTGAGTTTGGCAACGATCTCCTTTATGAATTCTAGTAGCTTCGGAAATAATATCGCTAATGATTCCAACATTTCCTTTGGCACGCATAAGATTCATAAGCTCAAATAGACAATCACCAAACATAGGATCATTGGAATTCATCTTACTCAAGGCAATAGACTTATGGAGAATTTCATCTAGATTCTTCAAGGAATAATCTGGAAATCGTTCCTCAAGAAATTTCCATATAGTGTAGGCACACTCAAGAGTAGGCAAGTTTCTAATCAAGTTTCTAGGCAAGCCTCTAGTGATAAGATTAACAGTTCTAAGATTGCGAACCATGTCAATTGACTCATCAAGGGTAGGATGCATAGGATCAACATGAGGTGCACAAGGGCTAGCAATGTACTTGTTCAAATGATATTGATTGAAAATCACAAGCATCTCATTTTTCCACTCATGAAAATACTCCCCATCAAGTATAGGCACTCTATGTCTAAGACTCCCCAAAGTAGACTCATCCATCTTCCTCCAATGGTGATTAAACCAAAGCAATGGAGACCAAAGCTCTGATACCAATTAAAAGGATCGAGAAGAGGTGTCTAGAGGGGGTGATTAGACACTAAGTGCCAAAAGTTGCAGTTTTTAATTTCTTTAAGTTTAAGTGGAGTTTTGGTACAAGTTTAACAATCACAATACATAACAAGCAAGCATGCAAAGAGTATATGAGCAGCGAAAAGTAAAGCATGCAACTTGCAAGAATGTAAAGGGATGGGATTGGAGTATGCAAACGCACTTGGAGACATTGATGTTTTTGTCGTGGTTCCGATAGGTGGTGCTATCGTACATCCACATTGATGGAGACTTCAACCCACGAAGGGTAACGGCTGCGCGAGTCCACGGAGGGCTCCACCCACGAAGGGCCCACGAAGAAGCAACCTTGTCTATCCCACCATGGCCGTCACCCACGAAGGACTTGCCTCACTAGTGGTAGATCTTCACGAAGTAGGCGATCTCCTTGCCCTTACAAACTCATTGGTTCAACTCCACAATCTTGTCGGAGGCTCCCAAGTGACACCTAGCCAATCTAGGAGACACCACTCTCCAAGAAGTAACAAATGGTGTGTTGATGATGAACTCCTTGCTCTTGTGCTTAAAATGATAGTCTCCCCAACACTCAACTCTCTCTCACAGGATTTGGATTTGGTGGAAAGAAGATTTGAGTGGAAAGCAACTTGGGTAAGGCTAGAGATCAAGATTCATATGGTAGGAATGGAATATCTTGGCCTCAACACAAGTGTAGGTGGTTCTCTCTCAAAAAATGTAAGTTGGAAGTGTAGGTTAGTTCTGATGGCTCTCTCCACGAATGAAGAGTGGGTGGAGGGGTATATATAGCCTCCAGACAAAATCTAACCATTACACACAACTTGCCAATCTCAGTGGGACCGAATTGAGAAACTCGGTCAGATCGATTCAGCAAATCTAGTGACTATTAGGATTTTCGATGGGACCGACATGCAACTCGGTAGGACCGATATGATTATGGTTAGGGCATAACTTAATCTCAGTGAGACCGATTACACAAAATCGGTGGGATCGATTTTGGTAATAAGCTAACCAGAGAGTTGGTCAGGCAAACTCGGTGGGACCGATTCGCTCATTTCGGTGAGACCAAAATGTTACAAAAGGGGAACAGAGAGTTTGCATTGTAATCTTGGTAGGACCGATTACTCAAACTCAGTGAGACCAATTTTGGTAATGGACATGCACAGAGAGATTACAATCCCATCTCAGTGAGACCGAGATCCCTATCGGTGAGACCGATTTGCCTAGGGTTTGTGGCAGTGGCTATGACATCTGAACTCGGTGGCGTCGGATGGAAAGAATCGGTGGGGCTGAGTTTGACTTTTGGTTTAGGTCATATGTGGATGTGAGAAAGTAGTTGAGGGATTTGGAGCATATCACTAAGCATTTTGAGCAAGCAAGCCATTAAGCAACACCTCACCCCCTCTTGATAGTATTGGCTTTTTCTATAGAGTCAATGTGATCTTGGATCACTAAAATAGAAAATGTAGAGTCTTGTTTTTGGAGCTTGAGCCAATCCTTTGTCCTCTGCATCTTGAAGGGGTTCCACATCCTCTAGTCCATGCCACTTCATTGTTGAACTTATCTGAAACATACTAGGTAAAAGTGTTAGCCCAACAAGAGATATGTTGACATTAATTACCAAAATCACCCAGGGAGCACTTGTGCTTTCATGCAGCAAGTACGTTGTCGTAGGTGCCCACCTTGACAGCAAATAGGAATGCGAGATCGCCGACTTCCTCCGTGAGAATCAGGATATCTTCGCATGGACCCCCAAGGACATATTGGGTATCCCTAGGAAGTATGCCGAGCACAAACTTCACGTCCGCAAGGACGCTAAGCCTGTCCGTCAACCCGTGCGATGTTTTTCCGAAGAGAAGAGAAGAACCATTGGCAAAGAGGTCACCAAGCTTTTGGCGCCCGGCTTCATCATGGAAGTGTTTCACCCCGACTGGCTGGCCAACCCAGTCCTCGTCCTGAAGAAGAACAAGACCTTGCGCATGTGTATCGACTACACCAGCATCAACAAGGCATGTCCCAAGGATCCGCTCGCTCTACCACGGATCGACCAAGTCATCGACTCGACCGCCGGGTGCGAGCTCCTGTCCTTTCTGGACGCTTACTCTGGCTACCACCAGATCAAGCTGGACCCGGCTGACACCCTGAAGACGTCCTTCATACGCCCTTTGGGGCGTATTGCTACATCACCATGTCGTTCGGCTTGAAGAACGCTAGCGCCACCTTCCAACGCTGCATGCAGAAATGCGTGCTGTCGCAACTCGGCCGCAATATCCACGTCTACGTGGACGACATCATGGTGAAGACCAAGCAGCACCTCGCGCTCCTCGACGACTTGAAGGAAACATTCGCCAACCTCCACGAATACAAGGTGAAGCTTAACCCGGAGAAATGCCTTTTCGGCATCCCGACCGGAAAGCTGCTCGGCTTCCTCGTCTCGAAACGCGACATTGAGGCGAACCCGGGGAAGATCAAGGCCATCGAGCGCATGCGCAAGCCGGCTATCATTTAACGCTATCGTTTAACGCCCCTAGCTAGGCATGATGAAATGATGCTCACATAAAAGATAAGAATTGAAACATAAAGAGAGCATCATGAAGAATATGACTAGCACATTTAAGTAACCCACTTCCTATGCATAGGGATTTTGTGAGCAAACAACTTATGGGAACAACAATCAACTAGCATAGGAAGGTGAAACAAGCATAGCTTCAAAAAATTTAACACATAGAGAGGAAACTTGACATTATTGCAATTCCTACAAGCATAAGTTCCTCCCTCATAATAATTTTTAGTAGCATCATGAATGAATTCAACAATATAACCAGCACCTAAAGCATTCTTTTCATGATCTACAAGCATAGAAAATTTACTGCTCTCCACATAAGCAAATTTCTTCTCATGAATAGTAGTGGGAGCAATCTCAACAAAATAAATATCATGTGAGGCATAATCCAATTGAAAACTAAAATCATGATGACAAGTTTCATGGTTATTGTTGGGGATATAACTATTTGTGTAAGCCGCCCAGGAGGGGCCGGGTTATGCAAAGAAGAATCATCAGAAAGAAGCCCAAGACCAAGCATGAAGATGGCAGTTCAATAAAGGGTCTAAAGCCCACCAGCGACTTGAGGCCCGTTGTAGTAAACCGCCATAATGGCATGACTTGTATTGTAAGGTAGATTTAACTAGTCACCGAGCCGGACACTATTTATGAGCCGGTCGGGACTCTGTAAGCCGCAGGGCGCCAACCCGTGTATATAAGGGGGCGACCCGCTGGCGGCTAAGGGTAAGAAACAACTCATCGAGAACCAGGCATAGCGTATCTCGCTCCCTGGTCATCCAAACATCAAGCAATACCAACCCAACTAGACGTAGGCCTTACCTTTATCGTAAGGGGCCGAACTAGTATAAACCCCTCGTGTTTCTTGTCCTAACTAACCCCTTCAAGCTTCCTAGTTGCGATGGATCCACGATTAAGTCCTTTCACTAGGACATCTGACGGGACAATTCGATGACAGTTGGCGCCCACCGTGGGGCTGGCGCACGGTGGATTTGAGTTCTTGAAGGGCAACTTCGAAGGGCTCAAGGGATACGTAGTGGGCCGGATGACCAAGAGCCGTCGTGGCAAGATCTACATCGACGATGAAGGCTGGGGCCCCGACGCCGGCTCAATTGAGTACGGGTACTGGGTCCCCTTTTGCGGAATCCACGTCTTCATCGGCCGGATTGGTGAGCCGGGCCCTGAGCCGGACAACTGCACCGACCTCGTCGAGACGGCTCAGCGTGCGAAACCCGCCCGAGTTCAACCCGGTGTGAAGCGTGTCTTTGTGGGCTGCATCCACGCAGAAGAACTTTCTGAAGGATCTGAAAATGGTGGTGAGACGGCGTTCTCTCCGACGGTGATTCGTCCGTTGGTTCAACAGATTCGATGTATCAAGTGCAAGATGGCATTCTCGAGGGTTGTTCCGATGGCTCTAGTATTCTGTACCCCTATGAGTCGCCAAACTAGGCAGGAGTTTTCATGGCTGGGACTCAACCCGGCCAAAATTCTACAGCCGCTCCTGCAATAACATCCGGTATAGGAGCGGCCGGGGCAGGAGGCCCTGTACGCCCGCCGGCTCAAGTGCTGATAGATCTCATGGATATGCTTACGGCTTTGTTAACCGCTACGGTTATTCCTGCAAATAAAGATGAGGATGATGCGGAGGTGGCACAGGTGCGTGAGGAAATAGCTCGGGCCAAGGAGGCCTTATCAGCTGAGGACACCAGGTTAGCCACGGAACAGGCGGCTTTGGATGCACGGGCGCAGCAGCTCCAGTCAGAGGCTTTCCAGCTTACGATGAGCCTGAACGCATCTAATGAGGTGATGAGAAGGAGGCACCAGAAAACTCAATCCCGTTTGCCTCCGACTTACGACCCTCGGACTCTTTTCGCTATACCCGGAGCCGGCCCAAGTAACCCGCCAGATGCAAATCAGTTTATGACAGCCATAACAGGAGGACCCGCTTAGCCTCGGGAGATGGCACCTCCTCATGGGAACATGGCGTCACCCCGATACGTACAGATACCGCCGGGTCACTTTTCCAGCCCCATGGAGAACTTAATCGCAGCATCGGCGCATTTGGCAGCTCTCCCAGTGGACGGTGATGACCCGACAGCGGTGGAGACCCGGAGGATCAGGGAACTTGTCCAGACGGCCCTGGCACAGCAAGATACTTATTTTTATAGCCGGGACAGGATTCATTCGACTCCTCTGCCTTGGTTAGCACCGCCTCGCCAAAACCGGAGTCCGAGTTACAGCAGGCACATGGAGTCAGAAGCTTTCTCAAGCCACGCCCAGCGTCGGAACCAGCCCGGTGGCTATAACCCGGTACAAGATCGGGTACGTCAGGAGAACGAGCGGGCGACTTAGCTAGCGGCTCAACAGACGGCTCATCAAGATTTCCCAGAGTATCCGATGGCTTCCGTTGAGATGGGAGTGGCTACTAGAACCGGCGGTGTTCCTTGTTTGGTGCCAGCTCTGCGTAATGTACGCCTACCTAAGGACTTCAAGGGACCTCGAAAGGTGCCGAATTACATGGCCGACTTACAGCCTGGAGCGTGGATCGAGAGCTATGAGATGGCCATGGAGTTGTTGGAGGTCAGCGATGCAGCAATGGCTAAGTACTTCACCATGATGTTAGATGGAACGGCCCGGTCCTGGTTAAAGGGCTTGCCACCCAATTCCATTGATTCGTGGGCAGAGCTAAAAGCCCGTGTCATCTAGAACTTCAAGGACAATTGCAAGCAATCCATGTCGATTGTGGATTTGAAAAATTGTAAGCAGGAGGAGGGTGAGTCTACGACTCACTGGGTACGCCGGGTTAAGGAGATAATACATTCATCTGACAAGATGGATGCTGGCTCTGCAGTCCTTATGTTGGAAAAGAACTGCCGCTTTGAGCCATTGAGACAGAAGCTGGGGCGCCTTAAGCGTGATTGCAACGATATGGGTACGCTGATGGCCGCTTTAGTTAAATACGCCGACTCTGATAGTACCAAGGACCCCGCGTCTGATGAGGAAAAGACGGGGGAAGGAAAGAAGAACGGCAAAGGAAAGGGACAGCAGCATAACCCGATGAATCAAGGGGGCACCAAGCGTAAGGCCGAGGGTAACCCGGAGTTTGTAGCCAACGCCAATGCACATGATAATAATAAGAGACGTAAGGGCAGACCACCCCCCTGATCTGGTGGGTCAGGCCCATCTCTTGAGCAGCTACTCAATGAGCCGTGCCTGAAACACGACACTAGGGAACGACCCGCCACCCACTTATGGAAAGATTGTTCGATCATGAAGGCTTTTAAGAATTCCAACACATTTGATGGCAATCATGGGTCGGGCGGCGGCTCAGGAGCTGGCGGTTTTCATGGCCCGGGTGGCGGTTCAAGTTCCGGCTTTCAGGGACATCAGGGCAGTTATAATCAGCAGCAATCTGGTCAAGGGGAACAACAGCAGCAGCAGTCGGGTTATCAAAGCCATCCGAAGTAGCTGAATAGTGGGCAGTATCACGTGTTTACCACTAGCTTGTGCAAACGTGACCAGAAGGTTCATAAGAGGGCTATAAATTCTATTGAGCCGGTGGTTCCCCGTTATTTGAGGTGGTTAGAACAGCCCATTGTGTGGAGCAGGGAAGATCACCCCATCAGGGTTGATAATCCGGGTCAGTTAGCCTTGGTGGTCGCCCCTCAGGTTGGTGGATATAAATTCACTAAGGTACTCATGGACGGGGGTAGCAACATCAATATCCTATATTATGAGACCTTTTAACGCATGGGGTTAACTGATAAGAATTTGAAGACGTCCAACACTGTTTTTCATGGAGTGGTCCCTGGTAAGTCGGCGTACCCAGTTGGCAAGATTGAACTGGAAATGGCTTTTGGAGATGAGTATGACTCCAGAGCTGAAAAACTAACCTTTGAGGTGGTCAAAATCAGGAGTCCATATCATGCTCTGTTTGGACGACCGGCTTATGCCAAGTTCATGGCACGGCCGTGCTATGTTTACATGCAGCTTAAGATGCCGGGTCACAAGGGTACCATCACCGTGCATGGAAGTTGAAAGGTAGCCCTAGAATGTGAGGAGGGCAACGCGGCTTATGCTGAGTCTGTTTGTGCAGCAGAGGAACTGAAGTTTTATCAAAACAACGTTGACCCGGCAGATATGACCTCTCTAAAGAAGCCAACCACCGAGCATGACCTGGCGATGAAGTTTAAGTCGGCTGTTGAAACCAAGCTTGTGGATTTCAATCTGGGTGATTCATCTAAGCAGTTCAGTAGCAGTGCCAATTTGGATCCTAAATAGGAAAGCGCGCTCACCGAGTTCATCCGTGAGAACCGGGACATCTTTGCATGGAAACCTTCTGACATGCCAGGTGTACCGAGAAAACTTGCTGAGCACACGCTCAATATTGATCCGAAGTATAAGCCGGTCAGGCAATTTCTTCGAAGGTTCAACGAAGAGAGGCGGAAAGCTATTGGAGAGGAAGTCGCCCGGCTCTTAGCAGCTGGGTTTATTGTTGAAGTTTTTCACCCGGAGTGGTTGGCTAACCAGGTACTCGTGCTCAAGAAGAACGGCACCTGGTGGATGTGTGTGGATTACACGGACTTAAATAAGGCTTGTCCGGCTGATCCCTTTGCTCTCCCCCGTATTGATCAAATCATTGATGCTACGGCGGGTTGTGAGCGGTTAAGCTTTTTGGATGCTTACTCTGGTTATCATCAGATCAAGATGGCAGTTAAGGACCAGGAGAAGATGGCTTTCATCACTCTGTTTGGAGCCTTCTGTTATGTATCTATGCCATTTGGGCTCAAGAGTGCTCAGGCGACTTATCAACGATGTGTATAGAACTGTCTCCACGATCAAATTGGGCACAATGTTCATGCTTATGTGGATGATATCGTGGTGAAGTCCAGAGAGAAGGAAACCTTGATATCTGACCTGAAAGAGACCTTTGATAATCTCCGGATTTATAAAATGATGCTTAACCCAGAAAAGTGTGTATTTGGTGCACCTGCAGTTAAGCTCTTAGGTTTCTTGGTTTCAAACAGAGGCATTGAAGCTAATCCGGAGAAGATCAAGGCAATTACCTCTCTGGCTAAACCGGCGTGCATCAATGATGTTTAGCGACTAGCGGGTCGTGTTGCTGCTTTAAGCCAGTTCATAAGCTGGTTAGGTGAGAAGGCTCTACCGCTGTATCAGATGATGAAGAAAACAGACACCTTTGTCTGGAGTGATGCTACTAATACTGCCTTTGAAGATTTAAAGAGACAGTTGTCTGAGCCACCGGTCCTTGCGGCTCCCATTGATAATGAGTCGTTGCTATTATATGTGGCTACTAATTCACGAGCCGTCAGTGTTGCCATCGTGGTGGGGCGTATGGAGGCAGGCAAGGAGTATCTGGTTCACCGGCCGGTTTGCTACATCAGCGAGGTGCTCATTGAGTCTAGACAGAGATATCCACATTGGCAGAAACTTGTCTACGGAGTGTTCATGGCAAACTGGAAGCTGAAGCAGTACTTCCAAAGTCATCCTATAACAGTGGTAAGTTCCGCCCATTTGGGAGACATCATTCAGAATAGGGAGGCCACAAGACGAATCGCCAAGTGGGCTATTGAGCTTGGGCCCTATGGTTTGAAGTATATGCCACGTACTGCTATTAAATCTCAAGCCTTGGTGGACTTTATCAATGATTGGACAGAGTTGCAGGCACCTGAGGAGAAGCCAGATAACACATATTGGACTATTCACTTTGATGGATCCAGGCAGTTAGAAGGCTCAGGGGCTGGAGTTGTTTTAACTTCCCCTCGAGGTGACAAGTTTCATTATGTGCTCCGGCTTATGTTTCCCTGTACTAACAATGCAGCTGAGTACGAGGCCTTGCTCCATGGTCTCCGGATGGCCAAAGAGATGAATTTGAGCCGGGTAAGGTGCTTGGGCGACTCAGATCTCGTGGCTCAACAGGTGTCAGGCAAGTGGGACTCCAAGGATCCCCTTATGGCGTCTTACCATCGTGAAGTAGATGCTGTGGCTGGGCACTTCAGAGGTTATCAAGTAGAGCACATCGATCGAAGGAAGAATGAGGCGGCTGATGCGTTAAGCCGGTTGGGATCTCAGTGTAATCCGGTGCCGCCTAATACCTTTCTCGACGTTTTGCATAATCCTTCTATCAAGGTACCTACAGAGGAAGAACTAGCAGTGCCAGACCCGGAGGCACAGCTGGTGGCTGCCCTTCACGTCATCCCGGATTGGACAGTGCCATATTTGGCCTACATGACCCGGGGAGAGTTGCCTGAGGATGAGACCTTGGCGAGACAAATCATCAGGCGATCCAAATCTATGACGATTGTTAATGGCGAGTTACATCACCTCAGTGCCACGGGGGCATTTCAATGTTGTGTGTCACCTGCGGAGGGTCAAGAAATACTTTGTGAGATCCATGAAGGAGATTGCGGACATCATGCCGACTCAAAATCTCTTGTGGCCAAGGCTTTCCGTCATGGTTTCTATTGGCTGACGGCTCATGCTGATGCAGAGGATCTAGTCAGCAAATGTGACGGATGTCAAAAATTCTCACGACGAGCTCATGTGCCGGCTCAAGAGTTGAGGATGATTCCAATTACTTGGCCGTTTGCAGTCTGGGGGCTTGACATGGTTGGACCTTTCAAGAGGTCTAAGGATAAAAAGACACACCTCCTGGTGGCAGTGGATAAGTTTACAAAGTGGGTTGAGGCAGAGCCGGTCAGTAAGTGTGATGCAGCCACAGCGGTTCAGTTCATCAAAAAGGTGATCTTTCGTTTTGGTTTTCCACACAGCATCATAACTGATAATGGCACTAATCTCTCCAAGGGTGCCATGGAAGAGTTCTGTCAACGAGAACATATCCGGCTTGATGTTTCGGCTGTTGCTCATCCTCAATCCAATGGTCAAGCAGAAAGAGCTAATCAGGAGATCCTGAAGGGTATCAAACCACGGCTCTTGGTCCCCTTACAGCGGACTCCGGGTTGTTGGGTGGAGGAGTTACCCTCTGTACTGTGGAGCATCAACACTACGCCTAACAGATCCACGGGTTACACACCTTTTTTCATGGTCTATGGAGCAGAGGCAGTCCTGCCAAGTGACATCCGGCACGACTCACCCCGCGTGGCGGCTTACGTTGAGGCTGATAACGAAAAAGCTCGTCAGGATGCACTTGACTTGTTGGATGAGGAGCGAGACTTGGCAATAGCCCGCTCGGCGATTTACCAGCAAGACCTTCGTCGCTATCACAGCCGCCGGGTTAGAAGCAGAACCTTTCAGGAAGGCGACTTAGTGCTCCGGCTCATCCAGGATCAGTCTGATATGCACAAGCTATCCCCTCCTTGGGAAGGACCCTTTGTGGTCAGCAAGAATCTGAACAACGGGTCATACTACCTCATCGATGTTCGAGAGCACAAAGACTCACGTAAGTCGGAGGAGGAGACCCGCCGGCCGTGGAATATCGCCCATCTTCGGCCTTACTATACTTGAGCCACCGGCTCTCAAGATGTATATATTTTGACGATGTATATATTATATAAAGCAATAAAGCAGGACCTCTGTCCTTTTTACCCTCAAAGTCTATATGTCTTTTTTATCAGATGGTGGAAACAACCAACAGGGAGCGGATCATATCTGAATCCGGCTTTCCCTTTGGTCCGGCTTATGATCATATCTGAATCTAGCCATGATCACTTGGGGGCTTCCTGTTCAAACATAGGTCGTATTCGAACCAAAGAGAACATAGCTGTCGATACCCACTTGATCGGCATACTGCCAAACCCACTTGGGGGCTTCTTGATCATATTTGAATCATAGCTTAACCCCTTTGGGTCTGACGTGGATCGTATTCGAATCAGCGTCATTAAACAACTCTTATGGTCACTTGGGGGCTTCCTGTTCAAACATAGGTCGTATTCGAACCAAAGAGAACATAGCTGTCGATACCCACTTGATCGGCATCGCCAAAGCCACTGGGGGCTATATGATCGTATCCGAATCTTAGCTTATCCCCTTTGGAACGGTTTACTGATCGTATTCGAATCAGAAGCCTTTGAATGTTGTTATTATCCATTATATTTCATAAGTTAAATTATTTGACTATCTTGAGACCTTCTTGAAAGCACTATGAGATGGTTTTTTGTTCTTCCGGCTTAATATTGATCACCCCAGGTTATTAAGTGACAGGTGAACATTATATGTTCCAACCTTCAGGAGTTAAATTTACCCGCATGGTGTAAATCATATAAGAAGGAGAGATCATCAAAAGGATTGCAGGTATACTATTGTGATTATGTTTAACAATTATAATCATAGCCTGGCCTTTATATGATGTGTTGGTTCGCACTCTGGGTTATCAATACCTTATGTGACCCCCGATGCGATAAACCGCCAAGGGAATTTTGCTTGTTTTATATGCAGGATAAGGCAAGCAAATTTGACATCAAGGAGATAAAAGATCAATATAAGCTGGAAGTATATAGCGATGGCGGCTTATGAAAGTATTAAGCGCCATAAACATGCGCGAAGGCATGACAAAATTGAGAGGTTTTTTCTACCCTATTACAAGACTCCCCGAGTCTGAATAATGAAGCATTGTTTTGCAAAGTCATAAAACGCCTGGCGGTTCACTCCTTTGGTGGGCTTGAAGACTCCGGGTTATCCTTCTCCGCTTCTCCGTCGGCTGCTTTGTCCTGGAAAGTTGACGAGGCCCAGTCAATGCCGCTCAAGGCTTCAAACTCGGCTTCATCATCTATTAAACCGGCTGGGTCCACTTCAGGGGCAAAGGTATGCTTACGAGTTGGAGGGATCAGGCTGACTTCATCATAGGGAGGTGTTGGGATTCTCCGGTTCTCGCTGTCATAGCCCGGCTGATACTTGGTAAGATCAGTATCGTTCCCAATAAGAGTGGCCACGGGGCGTATATCTTTGACACAGGCGGTGAAGTCATGTTCATCAAATATGGTCCCATCTTCTTTAAGACTGGGGTATCCAAGAGCGAGGTCAGCCGGGTCTAGTTCCAGAATCCATGCTTTCGCCCCGCTCAACGCAGCTATGGCCCCGGCTCTTGCGGACGCCCGCCTTAGATCTTGGATCCGTTGAGGTAGTGAAGCAAGCCGTTTCAGCATGTCTTGCAGGAGGTGAGGAACGTCATCTGATAAAGCTACAACGGCCAGAGCACGTTGTGACCCGGTGTAGAGCTGCTCCACAAGAGTATAAACCTCCTTCAGCTTGATCAACATGTTCTGCTTGAGGTTTGTGCTCCTAGGGCCTGGATTATTAAACATAAGGTGAGCCGGAGTTTACGATTAAAGTAATCATTGAAAGGAGGTTTGCAAGGTTTAAAGTTTATATGAGTAACTTACCAAAGATTGCTGAGTCCATTTGAGATATCTGGCGCTTTAAGCCGGACAACTCCGTTGTTACTTCTGCAAGTAAAGCTTCTGCCGTCTCAGCCCCGGTTAACAGTGAAGTTTTTTCATCAGCCCAGATTTTCTTCTCCGCCTCAAAATTGTTCTTCAACTTCTCTTGTTCAGAGACACTAAATTCAAATTTGGAGTTGGCCTTTTGAATCTCAAGTTCTTGAGTTGCCAGACGACTCTTCAGGTTAGCAGTCTTCGACTCAAATTGACTTATGGTGGCCTGTATTAATGCCAGGTTATAATCAGAATCATGGTAAGATAACATTAAGTCCCAAGCACTTTGCAAGCAAAGATACTTGACACTTGGGGGCTAATGTGTACTGAAGAATTTTAAAACTTATAATGCCGGCTCATGGAAATTAAGTCTCAAGCACTTTGCAAGCAAAGATGCTTGACACTTGGGGGCTAATGTGTATCGCAAGTTTAAAGTATCATGTTACAACCGGGTTAAATATCTTCTTTCTAAAACCGGACAAAGCAGTGCTAAGCAGTTTTCTAAGTCTACAACATATTTATTCATAAGCAATAGACTTGGGGGCTGATACAGTAAGTATGATTCGGAAAAGTAGCATAAATCATACCTCGGATTTTTGCTGTATTTGCTTCACCATGTCAATTTCCAGGTCACGGCTGCTATGTTTGATTGAGATAGCCAGAGACTATATCTCCAATACTTAAATGAGTATAGTCAGCAACGTCTAGCTTGGCCTTTCGGCGTTCCAGAAGTTCCTCCTTAGCAGAGCACTTGGCAAGGACAGTGGGTTGCCCTGGCTCAACAAAGTGAGTCTTCAGAATCTCAACGTCCGGATCAATTGTCTTGGCCGGGCTAGGAGCTTCCGGGTTATCAGAGCTGTTGAGAGTATCTTCGGCGGGTGGATCAGAGGTTGGTGCTGGAATGTCATAGGCTGGTTCAGGCGGCGGCTGATGGGTAGAACTATCAGGAGCAGTCGTGCCAAGCTCCGGTTCAGTCACGACTGGGTCTCGGGACGGCTTACTCTTTTTGGCCCTCTTACTAGGCTTCACTTGCACGTTGTGGACAAAGGCAGAAGGATGAGTATAAAAGCATGGGTAAGGTAAAGCATAAGGTAAACAAAAATAAGTTACCCGAGGGCAGTTTTGAAAGCCGGCATGTTAGATTGCATAGACTCACCGGAGGAAGGAGAGGTATCCTGATAATTGGAGTCAGATGAATTGAGAGGTTGGCGAAATAAACCCGCCAAAGGTAAAACAGAACGTAAATCGGAGATAACCTCAGTCCGACGCTTCCTGGTTACGTCAGGTAAGCCGGAGGAGAGCTCTACATCCTTGCTGTTCCGGGTCTGCCTCCGGCTCTCAAACTGTTGTTGCTTCAAAAGAAATTGAGGATCTTGATAAGCTAGAGGATGTGAAAATCTTACTTTCCGGGTCACCCTTCGGATTTTTTGCTTTGGCAAAGGCTCTGAGTCGGAGGAGATTATAGTTACCTCTTCATCAACCGCTTGACTGTTCCCCATATCCTCTTAAAAGGATAGAATGTCAATAAAATAATGACAAAAGAGTCAGGAGAGTTAAGAATTACCTCTTCTTCATCATCAGAAGTGTCATCCAATTTGAGTAAATCCGAAGCGCTTGGTTTCTTCTTCCTTGAAGTTCCTGTTTTGGCGGCTTTCCTTTCAGCTCTTTTTGCCGCTCTGGCTTGTTTGGCCGCCTCATGGTCATATTTGACCTTCCAGAAGTTGTCATCGGCCTGTGAAAAGTAATAAGGGGTTATGAGTAAAAGCAAGATGTAATATAGTAAAGAGTATTCATTGAGGTTGGTGACTCACAGCAGGGGCCGGGTTCTTCTTGCAGAAAGGAAGTAAGCCAAAAGCATTACTAATCACTGTGCCTTCTTTCAACAACGATTGGATCATGGCCTCCACCACATCTTCTGGTAAGTCATCGGGGCTATGACGCAGTGGGTCATCCTTCTTGCCGGAGTAAGTGCACATTAAGCCGGGGCGGCGGCTTAACGGAAGCACTCGCCAAGTAATCCAGACTCGGACCAGGTCAATGCCGTCTAAGCCATTTCCCAAAAGAGCTTTGATTTTTCTAATGGTGGGAGCAAGTGGCAGACGTTCAACAGTAGTCAGTTTATCCGGCAGCGGGTGGTTGGACTCAAGGCGCAGGGCGCGGAAGCCGGGCAGAGGGTTTTCCTCAGCCGGAGAAGTGTCCTGACAGTAGAACCACGTCTGATTCCAATCCTTTGGGTGACTCGGCAGTTCAGCATAAGGAAAGAGGCAGTCTCTCCGCCGCTGAATCGAGATGCCACCGAGTTCAAGACTGGGCCCGTTGGCACGTTCATTCTGCCGGTTTAAATAGAATAGCTCTCTGAATAAAAGTATATTGGGCTCTTCTCCAAGGTACACCTCGCAGAAGACTTGGAAGTTGCAAATGTTTGACACGGAATTGGGCCCGATGTCTTGAGGTCTGAGGTCAAAGAAATGCAAAACATCCCTAAAGAATTTTGAACCGGGTGGAGCGAAGCCCCGGTTCATGTGATTAGTAAACACGATTACCTCCCCCTTTTTGGGTTGAGGCTTCTCCTCTGACGGGTTAGGAGCACGATAAGACATGACCTCCTTCGTCTTGGGCAGATGGCCGGATTTCACAAAATCAGACAAAGTGCTCTCTGTAACAGTGGATTTGACCCAGTTGCAGGTCACGGGAGCTTTGGGAGCCTTGGGTGCCATTACGTAAATTGAAGCCTATGACAAAATGAGAGGTTCTGGTTCAGATTTAACCCGTAGGAAAACATTCTAAGTTTATTCAAAATGGTGGCTTAAGAATGGGCCTAATGATATATGGGTAACCATGTAGTGATATTTAAGCCGCTACAGGTATCAAAGGCAGTTAAATTTTCTTAAGTCCCGAGGACAGAGGCCGTTTTTTTAAAGGTGGAACAAACAGGTTTCACAAGTTGCGGCTATTATTTTGGATCAAACGGCTGTTCTGAAAAGAAAAATTTCTAGACCTAGGACTGGCACGGATGAAGCTCAAGGGCTCGAACGGGGTCTCTGTGCGACGAAAAGGATCTTCTTGCATTCGAAATGGGTGCGAATAAGCTACCACATCAGTTTTTTAGCATCTTAAAGATCAAGAAACAGCGGTGGTGAAGAAATCTATGAGGGGTTCTTGACGAACAACGAAGAACACCGAAGAACTCGAAGGTCCTAATGCAGATCTGAGGAACAAGAAAGGAGGAAATTTACAGATGCAGAGTTGCTGCGGAGGTCCATCGCGTTTTTCTGGTCAAATCAGGTTGATGCAGCGGCTTGAGTTGGTGAGGACGAGGAGATCTGCGATGGCAGCGGCGGCGCAGCTTGAGCGGAAGAGAGAGAGAGAGCAAGAGGAAGAAGACGAATGACTGAGGGAGAAAATGAAAAAGACCTAGGTCAAGCCTATTTATAGGGGAGGGCTGAACGGGACTATGCGAGAAACGAGGAGATTGGATATTATTATCCAATGACCTCGATGCCTCGGGTTTCGGGACAATTAGTAAAGGCAAAGATTCGTTGAAGATATAGCACGATAAAATAAGGATTTAATTGGAGATGACGTCACAGCGGGTTAACGTGGATCCAGAAGATGACGCCATGGCGGGTTAAAAACCTTTGCACAGACAGAAGACTGAAGGTTTATTTCTTAAGGTATTTTAAGATTGACATGAACCGGTTCAACTCAATCTGGGGCCTAATGTTGGGGATATAACTATTTGTGTAAGCCGCCCAGGAGGGGCCGGGTTACGCAAAGAATAATCATCAGAAAGAAGCCCAAGACCAAGCATGAAGATGGCGGTTCAATAAAGGGTCTAAAGCCCACCAGCGGCTTAAGGCCCATAGTAGTAAACCGCCATGATGATATGACTTGTAACATAAGGTAGACTTAACTAGTCACCGAGCCGGACACTGTTTATGAGCCGGTCGGGACTCTGTAAGCCGCAGGGCGCCAACCCGTGTATATAAGGGGGCGACCCGCTGGCGGCTAGGGTAAGAAACAACTCATCGAGAACCAGGCATAGCGTATCTCGCTCCCTGGTCATCGAAACATCAAGCAATACCAACCCAACTAGACGTAGGCCTTACCTTCATCGTAAGGGGCCGAACTAGTATAAACCCCTCGTGTCTCTTGTCCTAACTAACCCCTTCAAGCTTCCTAGTTGCGATGGCTCCACGATTAAGTCCTTTCACTAGGACATCTGACGTGACAATTCCACGACAGTCCTCATTATAGGTGGCCTCTAATCAGCATACAAGTCATCCCACCAATGATCATCAAGATACCGCAACTCTTGTTCTCATAATCAATTGCCGACACCCTTCCAAATAGTTGGAATCATCACTAAATCTGTTACACTCTTCAGATATATCGACCATGTGCGACTACACAATGAAGATTGGAACATGCCTCCAAGAATAGTAGGGCACCACACTTCCGTCGAGTTGACACTCTTACCACGACCCACTGTTCGATCACATTAAAAGGTATACAATAGATGCATATGCTTCATCATAATCGGAGATTTCGTCATCAAAACTTTGGTGGCTGCACTGGCTTAAACCAATTCATCATATTCATCACAACTCCTGGCGTTCCCCTGAACACAATGTAGTGTCTTCTATGCCATTATTTTGTGAAAGACATCATGGATAATTCTCGGAATTCATACTAACAACATTGCAATCATCTGCTCATCATGACAAAGACTTTAGTGCAAGAACATTTGGCATAGATTTCTCTTACTAGCACTTGCAGGGCATCGCAATTTTCCTTTTCATCGATACTCCGAAAGATATTAAAAGAGCAAGCATATGAGATCAAAACAAGTTTAACAGGTTCATTTGTTTTTTTGAGCAGTACTGATACAGAGAGATTTTATGAACACAGAAGGCTTAGATGCTTGACATAAATGCACAAGAAGTCATATAGGACAAGCATGTCCTGCATGTGCATTAGAAGTGCTATAGAATATTCTTTTCGGACCATTTCATGAACAACATCTCACTCTCAGCCCAGCAACACTATAATGCACAAAAACGAGCTATGATGACCAGTCTACTACACAATCCTATCTTCTTGTAGACGTTGTTGGGCCTGCAAGTGCACATGTTTGTAGGACAGTAGCAAATTTCCCTCAAGTGGATGACCTAAGGTTTATCAATCCGTGGGAGGCGTAGGATGAAGATGGTCTCTCTCAAACAACCCTGCAACCAAATAACAAAGAGTCTCTTGTGTCCCCAACACACCCAATACAATGGTAAATTGTATAGGTGCACTAGTTCGGCGAAGAGATGGTGATACAAGTGCAATATGGATAGTAGATAAAGGTTTTTGTAATCTGAAATTATAAAAACAACAAGGTAGCGAGCGATAAAAGTGAGCGTAAACGGTATTGCAATGGTAGGATACAAGGCCTAAGGTTCATACTTTCACTACTGCAAGTTCTCTGAACAATAATAACATAGATAGATCATATAACAATCCCTCAATATGCAACAAAGAGTCACTCCAAAGCCACTAATAGCAGAGAACGAACGAAGAGATTATGATAGGGTACGAAACCACCTCAAAGTTATCCTTTCTGTTCTATCTATTCAAGAGTTCGTAGTAAAAATACATGAAGCTATTCTTTCCGCCAATCTATCATAGAGTTCATACTAGAATTACACCTTAAGACACAAATCAACCCAAAACCCTAATGTCACCTAGATACTCCATTGTCACCTCAAGTATCCGTGGGCATGATTATACGATATGCAATCACACAATCTCAGATTCATCTATTCAACAAACACAAGTACTTCAAAGAGTGCCCCGAAGTTTCTACCAGAGAGGCAAGACGAAAACGTATGCCAACCCCTATGCACAGGTTCATGGGCGAACCCGCAAGTTGGTCACCAAAACGTACATCGTGCACATGATTCCCATTGTCACCACAATAAACACGGCCAAAACATACATCAAGTGTTCTCAAATCCTTAAAGACTCAATCATTAAGATAACTTCAATGGGAAAACTCAATAATATCCAACTATAATAGCAAATCTCGCGATACATCAAGATCGTGCCATAGAGAGAACACGAGAGAGAGAGAGAGATCAAACACATAGCTACTGGTACATAGCCTCAGCCCCGAGGGGAACTACTCCCTTCTCGTCATGGAGAGCGCCGGGATGATGAAGATGGCCACCGGTGATGGTTCCCTCCGCAGGGTGCCGAACGGGCTCCCGAGAGTTTTTGGTGGCTACAGAGGCTTGCGGTGGCGGAACTCCCGATCTATCTTCTACTTCGATGTTTTTAGGGTACGTAGGCTTATATAGGCGAAAGAAGTCGATCTGGGGAGCCTCGAGGGGCCCATGAGAGGGTAGGGCGCACCCAGGGGGCACCCCCCTATCTCGTGGCCTCCTCGAGGATCTTCTGACGTGAACTCCAAGTCTCCCGGATCATATTCTTCCTAAAAATCACGCTCCCGAAGGTTTCATTCCGTTTGGATTCCGTTTGATATTCCTCTTTCTTTGAAATACTGAAACAAGCAATAAAACAACAATATGGGTTGGGCCTCCAGTTAATAGGTTAGTCCCAAAAGTAATATAAAAGTGTATAATAAAGACCATAATCATTCAAAACAGATAATAAAATAGCATGAATGCTTCATAAATTATAGATACATTGGAGACGTATCAGCATCCCCAAGCTTAATTCCTACTCGTCCTCGAGTAGGTAAATGATAAAAGAAAGAATTTATGAAGTGTGAATGCTAGAAGGTGCACAAGTTTGATCAATGATAATTTCAATCACCTTTTCTAGCATGTTTATATGTCATAAGAGTAGTTCATCTCATAAGACTTCTCACGAACCAGTAACAAGCAATTCACATGTTAAAGCATAGACCATAAACTTTCTTGAAAACTAGCAAACTTCATTCTTAGTCATCAAACAATTGCAATTCATGTTATTTGCAGGAATAGCAAACTACACATACTCAACTATCATATAGTCTTCTACAATTGCTAACACTCACGCAATACTAATGGTTATGGAGTTTTAATCGGACACTGGGAAAGATGGGGGCTTATAGTGTTGCCTCCCAACATATTCACCTTTGGGTGATGTCAACAATAATAGTTCATGCTAACTTACATCCAATTGGATATATATATCAGGATCACCCCAACACAAAGTGCTTGCTGAAGGATAAAATGAAAAAGGGAAAGGTGAAGATCACCTTGACTCTTGCATAAAGTAAAATACATAAGGTAAAAGATAGGCCCTTCATAGAGGGAAGCAGAGGTTGTCATGCGCTTTTATGGTTGGATACACAAAATCTTAATGCAAAAGAACGTCACTTTATATTGCCCCTTGTATATGGACCTTTATTATGCAGTCCGTCGCTTTTATTGCTTCCATAACAAGATCATACAAAGCTTATTTTCTCCGCACTAATAAGTCATGCATATTTAGAGAGCAATTTTTATTGCTTGCACCGATGACAACTTACTTGAAGGATCTTACTCAATCCATAGGTAGGTATGGTGGACTCTCATGGCAAAAACTGGGTTTAAGGATATTTGGAAGCACAAGTAGTATCTCTACTTGGTGCAAGGAATTTTGGCTAGCATGAGGGGGAAAGGCAAGCTCAACATGTTTGAATGATCCATGACAATATACTTTAACTGAGATGTGAGAAAACATAACCCATTACGTTGTCTTGTCCAACATCAACTCCTTAGCATGTCATACTTAATGAGTGCTCACAATTATAAAAGATGTCTAGGATAGTATATTTATATGTCAAATCTCTCTTCCTTCAATATTCTTTCATGAATTGTTCAAATGACCAATACAATGCTTGCTAACCTTCAATAAATTTACAACCTCTACTTCTTAGATGTGAAGTCTTTACTCTCATGGGATAAGCAAATGAAACATATATAATTTCACATTTATGACATTCAACTCATTCAACCATTTACTCATATGATATAAGTGAAGCACACGAGTACATGACGAACTATTCCAAAAAAATATAAGTGAAGATCAATGAGTAGCTAAATAATTATGTAGCTATATGAAGACTCTCTCTCATTTAAGAATTTCAGATCTTGGTACTGTATTCAAACAGCAAGCAAAACAAAATAAAATGACATTGCAAGGATAGCACAACTCATGTGAAGAAGCAAAAACTTAGGCTCAACCGATACTAATCGATAGTTGTTGAAGAAGAAAGGTGGGATGCCTACCGGGGCATCCCCAAGCTTAGATGCTTGAGACTTCTTAAAATATTATCTTGGGGTGCCTTGGGCATCCCCAGGCTAGAACTTTTGTGTTTCTTTAATTCCTCTCATATCATGGTTTCTCTTTTTATCAAAAGCTTCATCCACACCAAACTCAACAAGAACTCGTGAGATAGGTTAGTATAAACCAATGCAAAACCTTATCATTTTCTACTGTAACAAATCACTAAAATTATTATTCAACATTGCATACTAAATTCCTCTGCATATTTAATACTCCTACCTCAAATAGAATCATTAAACAAGCAAACATATGCAACCAATGCAACCATAACAGCGATCTGCCAAAATAGTACAGTCTGTAAAGAGTGCGAGAGTATCAATACTTCCCTAACTCCAAAAATTATGAAATAAAATTACCACTGTAATGAATTTATCAGAGCTTAATATGCTAAAAGTTTCAACATTATAACATTCTCTTAATTTTCTAGGGAATTTTTGCAACAGCGATAAACTTTCTGTTTTCAAACAGCAACATGTATACAAGCAAATAAGCATGGTAAAGGCTATCCTTGACATTTTTATTGAAAACAAAGAAGCTAAACATTTATCTAAATAACAGAAAGCAAACACTAACAAAATAAAATGACGCTCCAAGCAAAACACATATCATGTGGTGAATAAAAATATAGTTCCAAGTAAGGTTACCGATGAACGAAGACGAAAGAGGGGATGCCTTCCGGGGCATCCCCAAGCTTAGGCTCTTGGTTGTACTTGAATATTACCTTGGGGCGCCTTGGGCATCCCCAAGATTAGGCTCTTTCCACTCCTTATTTCATAGTCCATCGAATCTTTACCCAAAACTTGAAAACTTCAACCACACAAAACTCAAAACAAAACTCGTAAGCTCTGTGAGTACAAGAAAATAAAACCACCACTTAGGTATTGTAATGAACTCATTCTAAATTCATATTGGTGTAATATCTACTGTATTATAAATTCTCTATGGTTCATACCCTCCGATACTACTCATAGATTCATCAAAATAAGCAAACAACACAATGAAAACAGAATCTGTCAAAAACAGAACAGTCTGTAGTAATCTGTATCAAACGTATACTTTTGGAACTCATAAAATTCTGAAATAAATTGCTGGACCTGAGGAATTTGTATATTAATCATTTGAAAAAAGAATCAACATAAAAGCACTCTTCAGTAAAAAAAATGGAAGCTATTCTCGTGAGCGCTAAAGTTTATGTTTTTTTACAGCAAGATCATATAGACTTAACCCAAGTCTTCCCAAAGGTCCTACTTGGCACAAACACTAATTAAAACATGAAACCAAATCTAACCAGAGGCTATATGAATTATTTATTACTAAACAGGAACAAAAAGTAAGGAACAAAAATAAATTTGGGTTGCCTCCCAACAAGCGCTATTGTTTAACGCCCCTAGGTAGGCATGATGAATGATGCTCACATAAAAGATAAGAATTGAAAAATAAAGAGAGCATCATGAAGAATATGACTAGCACATTTAAGTCTAATCCACTTCCTATGTATAGGGATTTTGTGAGCAAACAACTCATGGGAACAGTAATCAACTAGCATAGGAAGGTGAAACAAGCATAGCTTCAAAAAAATTAACACATAGAGAGGAAACTTGACATTATTGCAATTCCTACAAGCATAAGTTCCTCCCTCATAATAATTTTCAGTAGCATCATGAATGAATTCAACAATATAACCAGCACCTAAAGCATTCTTTTCACGATCTACAAGCATAGAAAATTTACTACTCTCCACATAAGAAAATTTCTTCTCATAGATAGTAGTGGGAGCAAACTCAACAAAATAAATATCATGTGAGGCATAATCCAATTGAAAACTAAAATCATGATGACAAGTTTCATGGTTATCATTATTCCTAATAGCATACAAGTCATCGCAATAATCATCATAGATAGCAACTTTGTTCTCATAATCAATTGGAACCTCTTCCGAAACAGTGGAATCATCACTAAATAAAGTTGACACTTTTCCAAATTCACTTTCATGTTCATCACAATAAGATTGAGAATCCTCCAAAATAGTGGGATCACAACTTCCTAAAGTTGACACTCCTACAAACCCACTTTCATCAATATAATCATCATAAATAGGAGGCATGCTTTCATCATAATAAATATTCTCATCAAAACTTGGGGGACTAAAAATATCATATTCATAAAACATAGCTTCCCCAAGCTTGTGGCTTCGCATATCATTAGCATCATGGATATTCAAGGAATTCATACTAACAACATTGCAATCATGCTCATCATACAAAGATTTAGTGTCAAACATTCTATAGATTTCTTCTTCTTGCACTTGAGCACAATTTTCCTTTTCATCATACTCACGAAAGATATTAAAAAGACGAAGCGTATGAGACAAACTCAATTCCATTTTTTTGTAGTTTTCTTTATAACTAAACTAGTGATAAAACAAGAAACAAAAAGATTCGATTGCAAGATCTAAAGATATACCTTCAAGCACTCACCTCCCCGGCAACGGCGCCAGAAAAGAGCTTGATGTCTACTACACAACCTTCTTCTTGTAGACGTTGTTGGGCCTGCAAGTGCACAGGTTTGTAGGACAGTAGCAAATTTCCCTCAAGTGGATGACCTAAGGTTTATCAATCCGTGGGAGGCGTAGGATGAAGATGGTCTCTCTCAAACAACCCTGCAACCAAATAACAAAGAGTCTCTTGTGTCCCCAACACACCCTATACAATGGTAAATTGTATAGGTGCACTAGTTCGGCGAAGAAATGGTGATACAAGTGCAATATAGATAGTAGATAAAGGTTTTTGTAATCTGAAATTATAAAAACAGCAAGGTAGCGAGCAATAAAAGTGAGCGTAAACGGTATTGCAATGGTAGGAAACAAGGCCTAAGGTTCATACTTTCACTAGTGCAAGTTCTCTCAACAATAATAACATAGATATATCATATAACAATCCCTCAACATGCAACAAAGAGTCACTCCAAAGCAACTAACAGCGGAGAACAAACGAAGAGATTATGGTACGGTACGAAACCACCTCAAAGTTATCCTTTCAGTTCTATCTATTCAAGAGTTCGTAGTAAAATAACATGAAGCTATTCTTTCCGCTCAATCTATCATAGAGTTCATACTAGAATAACACCTTAAGACACAAATCAACCAAAACCCTAATGTCACCTAGATACTCCATTGTCACCTCAAGTATCCGTGGGCATGATTATACGATATGCATCACACAATCTCAGATTCATCTATTCAACCAACACAAAGTACTTCAAAGAGTGCCCCAAAGTTTCTACCGGAGAGTCAAGACGAAAACGTGTGCCAACCCCTATGCATAGGTTCATGGGCGGAACCCGCAAGTTGGTCACCAAAACGTACATCAAGTGGCACATGATATCCCATTGTCACCACAGATAAACACGGCAAAACATACATCAAGTGTTCTCAAATCCTTAAAGACTCAATCCGATAAGATAACTTCAAAGGGAAAACTCAATCCATTACAAGAGAGTAAAGGGGGAGAAACATCATAAGATCCAACTATAATAGCAAAGCTCGCGATACATCAAGATCGTGCCATAGAGAGAACACGAGAGAGAGAGAGATCAAACACATAGCTACTGGTACATACCCTCAGCCCCGAGGGTGAACTACTCCCTCCTCGTCATGGAGAGCGCCGGGATGATGAAGATGGCCACCGGTGATGGGTTCCCCCTCCGGCAGGGTGCCGGAACAGGCTCCCGAGAGGTTTTTGGTGGCTACAAAGGCTTGCGACGGCGGAACTCCCGATCTATCTTCTCCTTCGATGTTTTTAGGGTACGTAGGCTTATATAGGCGAAAGAAGTCGGTCAGGGGAGCCTCGAGGGGCCCACGAGAGGGTTGGGCGCGCCCAGGGGAGCACGCCCCCCTATCTCGTGGCCTCCTTGAGGATTTTCTGACATGAACTCCAAGTCTGCCGGATCATATTCTTCCTAAAAATCACGCTCCCGAAGGTTTCATTCCGTTTGATAGTCCTTTTCTTCGAAATACTGAAACAGGCAATAAAATAGCAATATGGGCTGGGCCTCCGGTTAATAGGTTAGTCCCAAAAGTAATATAAAAGTGTATAATAAAGCCCATAATCATTCAAAATAGATAATAAAATAGCATGAATGCTTCATAAATTATAGATATGTTGGAGACGTATCAGCATCCCCAAGCTTAATTCTTACTCGTCCTCGAGTAGGTAAATGATAAAAGAAAGAATTTATGAAGTGTGAATGCTAGAAGGTGCACAAGTTTGATCAATGATAATTTCAATCACCTTTTCTAGCATGTTTATATGTCATAACAGTAGTTCATCTCATAAGACTTCTCACGAACCAGTAACAAGCAATTCACATGTTAAAGCATAGACCATAAACTTTCTTGAAAACTAGCATACTTCATTCTTAGTCATCAAACAATTGCAATTCATCTTATTTTCAGGAATAGCAAGCTCCACATACTCAACTATCATATAGTCTTCTACAATTGCTAACACTCACGCAATACTAATGGTTATGGAGTTTTAATCGGACAGTCAGAAAGATAGGGGCTTATAGTGTTGCCTCCCAACGTATTCACCTTTGTGTGATGTCAACAATAATAGTTCATGCTAACTTACATCCAATTGGATATATATATATATCAGGATCACCCCAACACAAAGAGCTTGCCAAAGGATAAAATGAAAAAGGGAAAGGTGAAGATCACTTTGACTCTTTCATAAAGTAAAAGACATAAGGTAAAAGATAGGCCCTTCGCAGAGGGAAACAGAGGTCGTCATGCACTTTTATGGTTGGATACACAAAATCTTAATGCAAAAGAACGTCACTTTATATTGCCCCTTGTATATGGTCCTTTATTATGCAGTTCGTCGCTTTTATTGCTACCATAACAAGATCGTACAAAGCTTATTTTCTCCGCACTAATAAGTCATGCATATTTAGAGAGCAATTTTTATTGATTGCACCGATGACAACTTACTTGAAGGATCTTACTCAATCCATAGGTAGGTATGGTGGACTCTCATGGCAAAACTGGGTTTAAGGATATTTGGAAGCACAAGTAGTATCTCTACTTGGTGAAGGAATTTTGGCTAGCATGAGGGGGAAAGGCAAGCTCAACATGTTTGAATGATCCATGACAATATACTTTAACTGAGATGTGAGAAAACATAACACATTACGTTGTCTTCCTTGTCCAACATCAACTCTTTAGCATGTCATACTTAATGAGTGCTCACAATTATAAAAGATGTCTAGGATAGTATATTTATATGTGAAATCTCTCTTCCTTCAATATTCTTTCATGAATTGTTCAAATGACCAATACAATGCTTGCTAACCTTCAATAAATTTACAACCTCTACTTCTTAGATGTGAAGTCATTACTCCCCATGGGATAAGCAAATGAAACATATATAATTTCAGATTTATGACATTCAACTCATTCAACCATTTACTCATATGATATAAGTGAAGCACACGAGTAAATGACGAACTACTCCAAAAAGATATAAGTGAAGATCAATGAGTAGCTAAATAATTATGTAGCTATATGAAGACTCTCTCTCATTTAAGAATTTCAGATCTTGGTATTGTATTCAAACAGCAAGCAAAACAAAATAAAATGACATTGCAAGGATAGCACAACCCATGTGAAGAAGCAAAAACTTAGGCTCAACCGATACTAACCGATAGTTGTTGAAGAAGAAAGGTGGGATGCCTACCGGGGCATCCCCAAGTTTAGATGCTTGAGACTTCTTGAAATATTATCTTGGGGTGCCTTGGGAATCCCCAAGCTTGAACTTTTTTGTCTCCTTAATTCCTCTCATATCATGGTTTCTCTTTTTATCAAAAGCTTCATCCACACCAAACTCAGCAAGAACTCGTGAGATAGGTTAGTATAAACCAATGCAAAACCTATCATTTTCTACTGTAACAAATCACTAAAATTATTATTCAACATTGCATACTAAATGCCTCTGCATATTTAATACTCATATCCTCAAATAGAATCATTAAACAAGCAAACATATGCAACCAATGCAACCATAACAGCAATCTGCCAGAACAGTACAGTCTGTAAAGAGTGAAAGAGTATCAATACTTCCCTAACTCCAAAAATTATGAATTAAAATTCCCACTGTAATGAATTTATCAGAACTTAATATGCTAAAAGTTTCAATATTATACCATTCTCTGACTTTTCTAGGGAATTTTTGCAACAGCGGTAAACTTTCTGTTTTCAAACAGCAACATGTATACAAGCAAGTAAGCATGGTAAAGGCTATCCTTGACATTTTTATTGAAAACAAAGATGCTAAACATTAATCTAAATAACATAAAGCAAACACTAACAAAATAAAATGACGCTCCAAGCAAGAGCCATATCATGTGGTGAATAAAAATATAGATCCAAGTAACGTTACCGATGAACGAAGACGAAAGAGGGGATGCCTTCCGGGGCATCCCCAAGCTTAGGCTCTTGGTTGTCCTTTAATATTACCTTCGGGTGCCTTGGGCATCCCCAAGATTAGTCTCTTTCCACTCCTTATACCATAGTCCATCAAATCTTTACCCAAAACTTGAAAACTTCAACCACACAAAACTCAAAACAAAACTCGTAAGCTCCGTTAGTATAAGAAAATAAAACCACCACTTAGTTACTGTAATGAACTCATTCTAAATTTATATTGGTGTAATATCTACTGTATTCTAAATTCTCTATCGTTCATACCCTCCGATACTGCTCATAGTTTCATCAAAATAAGTAAACTACACAATGAAAACAGAATCTGTCAAAAACAGAACAGTCTGTAGTAATCTGTATCAAACTTATACTTATGGAACTCAACAAATTCTGAAATAAATGGCTGGATCTGAGTAATTTGTTTATTAATCATCTGAAAAACGAATCAACCTAAAAGCACTCTTCAGTAAAAAAAATGGCAGCTATTCTCGTGAGCGCTAAAGTTTCTGTTTTTTACAGCAAGATCATATAGACTTAACCCAAGTCTTCCCAAAGGTCCTACTTGTCACTAACACTAATTAAAACATGAAACCACATCTAACCAGAAGCTAGATGAATTATTTATTACTAAACATGAACAAAAAGTAAGGAACAAAAATAAAGTTGGGTTGCCTTCCAACAAGCACTATCGTTTAACGCCCCTAGCTAGGCATGATGAAATGATGCTCACATAAAAGATAAGAATTGAAACATAAAGAGAGCATCATGAAGAATATGACTAGCACATTTAAGTCTAACCCACTTCCTATGTATAGGGATTTTGTGAGAAAACAACTTATGGGAACAATAATCAACTAGCATAGGAAGGTGAAACAAGCATAGCTTCAAAAAATTTAACACATAGAGAGGAAACTTGACATTATTGCAATTCCTACAAGCATAAGTTCCTCCCTCATAATAATTTTCAGTAGCATCATGAATGAATTCAACAATATAAGCAGCACCTAAAGCATTCTTTTCATGATCTACAAGCATACAAAATTTACTACTCTCTACATAAGCAAATTTCTTCTCATGAATAGTAGTGGGAGCAAACTCAACAAAATAAATATCATGTGAGGCATAATCCAATTGAAAACTAAAATCATGATGACAAGTTTCATGGTTATCATTATTCCTAATAGTATACAGGTCATCACAATAATCATCATATATATCAACTTTGTTCTCATAATCAATTGGAACCTCTTCCGAAACAGTGGAATCATCACTAAATAAAGTTGACACTTTTCCAAATCCACTTTCATGTTCATCACCATAAGATTAAACATCTTCCAAAATAGTGGGATCACTACTTCCTAAAGTTGACACTCCTACAAACCCACTTTCATAAATATAATCATCATAAATAGGAGGCATGCTTTCATCATAATAAATATTCTCATCAAAACTTGGGGGACTAAAAATATCATATTCATCAAACATAGCTTCCCCAAGCTTGTGGCTTCGCATATTATTAGCATCATGGATATTCAAGGAATTCATACTAACAACATTGCAATCATGCTCATCATACAAAGATTTAGTGTCAAACATTCTATAGATTTCTTCTTTTAGCACTTGAGCACAATTTTCCTTTTCATCATACTCACGAAAGATATTAAAAAGACAAAGCGTATGAGACAAACTTAACTCCATTTTTTTGTAGTTTTCTTTTATGAACTAAACTAGTGATAAAACAAGAAACAAAAAGATTCGATTGCAAGATCTAAAGATATACCTTCAAGCACTCACCTCCCCGGCAACGGCGCCAGAAAAGAGCTTGATGTCTACTACACAACCTTCTTCTTGTAGACGTTGTTGGGCCTGCAAGTGCACAGGTTTGTAGGACAGTAGCAAATTTCCCTCAAGTGGATGACCTAAGGTTTATCGATCCGTGGGAGGCGTAGGATGAAGATGGTCTCTCTCAAACAACCCTGCAACCAAATAACAAAGAGTCTCTTGTGTCCCCAGCACACCCAATACAATGGTAAATTGTATAGGTGCACTAGTTCGGCGAAGAAATGGTGATACAAGTGCAATATAGATAGTAGATAAAGGTTTTTGTAATCTGAAATTATAAAAACAGCAAGGTAGCGAGCGATAAAAGTGAGTGTAAATAGTATTGCAATGGTAGGAAACAAGGCCTAAGGTTCATACTTTCACTAGTGCAAGTTCTCTCAATAATAATAACATAGATATATCATATAACAATCCCTCAACATGCAACAAAGAGTCACTCCAAAGCCACTAATAGCGGAGAACGAACGAAGAGATTATGGTAGGGTACGAAACCACCTCAAAGTTATCCTTTATGTTCTATCTATTCAAGAGTTCGTAGTAAAATAACATGAAGCTATTCTTTCCGCTCAATCTATCATAGAGTTCATACTAGAATAACACCTTAAGACACAAATCAACCAAAACCCTAATGTCACCTAGATACTCCATTGTCACCTCAAGTATCCGTGGGCATGATTATACGATATGCATCACACAATCTCAGATTCATCTATTCAACAAACACAAAGTACTTCAAAGAGTGCCCCGAAGTTTCTACCAGAGAGTCAAGACGAAAACGTATGCCAACCCCTATGCACAGGTTCATGGGCGGAACCCGCAAGTTGGTCACCAAAACGTACATCAAGTGGCACATGATATCCCATTGTCACCATAGATAAACACGGCAATACATACATCAAGTATTCTCAAATCCTTAAAGACTCAATCCAATAAGATAACTTCAAAGGGAAAACTCAATCCATTACAAGAGAGTAAAGGGGGAGAAACATCATAAGGTCCAACTATAATAGCAAAGCTCGCGATACATCAAGATCGTGCCATAAAGAGAACACGAGAGAGAGAGAGAGAGAGAGAGAGAGAGAGAGAGAGAGAGATCAAACACATAGCTACTGGTACATACCCTCAGCCCCGAGGGTGAACTACTCCCTCCTCATCATGGAGAGCGCTAGGATGATGAATATGGCCACCGGTGAAGGGTTCCCCCTCCGGCAGGGTGCTGGAACGGGCTCCCGAGAGGTTTTTGGTGGCTACAGAGGCTTGCGGCGACGGAACTCCCGATCTATTTTCTCCTTCGATGTTTTTAGGGTACGTAGGCTTATATAGGCGAAAGAAGTCGGTCAGGGGAGCCTCGAGGGGCCCAGGAGAGGGTAGGGTGCGCCCAGGGGGGTTGGCGCGCCCCCCTATCTCGTGGCCTCCTCGAGGATCTTCTGACGTGAACTCCAAGTCTCCCGGATCATATTCTTCCTAAAAATCACCCTCCCGAAGGTTTCATTCTGTTTGGATTCCGTTTGATATTCCTTTTCTTTGAAATACTGAAATAGGCAATAAAACAGCAATATGGGTTGGGCCTCCGGTTAATAGGTTAGTCCCAAAAGTAATATAAAAGTGTATAATAAAGCCCATAATCATTCAAAACAGATAATAAAATAGCATGAATGCTTCATAAATTATAGATACGTTGGAGACGTATCACCATACCCAAGCTTAATTCCTACTCGTCCTCGAGTAGGTAAATGATAAAAGAACAATGGCACCAACTTCGCCAAGGGCGCGCTCGAACAATCTCCGGCATCCACCTCGACCTGGCCTCCGTTGCACATCCGCAGTCCAACGGGCAGGTCGAGCGGGCCAATGGACTCATCCTGTCCTGCATCAAGCCGCGACTCGTAGAGCCACTCATCCGCTCACCCAATAGCTGGCTTGACGAGTTGTCGGTCGTTCTCTGGAGTCTCCGCACCACGCCGAATCGGTCGACCGGGTTCACCCCGCTCTTCCTCGTCTATGGAGCTGAAGACATCATCCCGACTGACATCGAGTTCGACTCACCGCGCATCATGATGTACACCAAAGCCGAAGCCAGAGAAGACCGCGAAGACGGCGTCGACCTACTCGACGAAGCCCGCCTCCTAGCGCTCAGCCATTTGGCCATCTACCACCAAGGCCTGAGGCACTACCACAGCAAGAAGATCAAGCCCCTCGCGTTCCGTGAGGGCAACCTCGTCCTCTGACTCGTCCAAGAGCAAGCCGGCCAGCACAAGTTGTCCCCTCCATGGGAGGGCCCATTCATCGTCGGCAGGGCCTTGCGCGATCGCAACGCCTACTACCTCATCGACGCATGCAAGTCAAACAAGCGTAAGAGAGACATCGCCGGTGAAGAAACGACCCGGCCATGGAATGCGGAACTCCTCCGCCTGTTTTACAGTTAGTCGCACGAGTGTATGTATCGTTGCCTTTTGTAAACGCATGAAACTATGGGGTCCCTGAACGAGACTTGGGGGCTGCCTTTTGTCGACCAACTTATTGTGTTCGTACTTTTTTTGCATCACCATGCTCCTGAACCAAGCCATCAGTCCAACCTGCTCGACCCGGGGGCTCGGGGGCTGGCCGGCTTGATCGCCACGCCGCCGCCTTACTTGGTGATTCCTGATGTACTAAGGATGTCGTGGTCCCCCACTTCCCCCTAGGCCACAGACCCGGCTTCGGCTGTCGGCTGGCAAGCACAACGGGCCAGAGCTCCTTCACGCTTCAAACACCAAGTCAAAGGCCGCTAGGTCGACCAACCCGTCCTGCCGCTTAGAAAATAAAAATAGACAGCCGCTCGACCGGATGCTCACCAACTGGCTCCGCCAGGTTGCCGCCAGCCAGCCTAGTGGGTTTTTCGCTCGCGCTCAATGTTTTGACGAACCCAAGTCATGCGTGCTCCTCCCAAAGAACCGAACTCCTTATCACGGACCAGAGCCTCGACCGTCTGACTCGCGGGGGGGGGGGGGGATTTGAGAAAGGAAAAGCGCAAGAAATCGGTCCAAAAAACAAAAAGCAAGAGTAGAAACATTCACGACATGTACACATAAATATTTAAAACCCCACGGCCTAAGTTCATTACACCCTAAACCCTCGGTGGGTGGGTGGACCTGGTACCTAACAAATTCTACTAAGATATCTCAGACATCTCCAGCGCAGCGTCGCGACGTCGACGGTGCTCTCCTGGCGGCCTCTGGGCCCAGCGAGGCACCAGTGTCCTCCTCGGCGCCCCCATTGCGGTAGACGTCCGTCTCCTCGGAGCTACCCTCCGGGTCATGAAGAAGCAGGCCGCAGTCGTCACCGTCCACGACCCCGCCGTCTTCCGCCCGCTCCGGGTGGACCTTGTCGTGGAAGGCGAACTCGGCAATGTAGCTGGCCCAGGAGGCAATCTGGCTGGCTTGCTCCTGTAACAGCTACTCCGAGCCAGCCCGCTGGCCCATCAGCGTGTCCAGCTGCAGCTCCGGATGCCAAGACAATGCGATCCAGAGCACCATCTCAGCACCGGCACGAGCGGCGGAGACGTGCCACTCGTGAAGCCGGTCCGATCCCATCTCCAGCCAATGCTCCAGGCGCGTGAAGCTGTTTGGCTCGATGGAGCCCGGCCAAAGGGCCGTTGTCATTGCGGTGCCGGCCTGGGACAGCCGCCCCATCTGCTCCCCAAGACCCACAGGCGGGCCTCGACGGCGGTGATGATTTCCGAAGGTCCACGCCACCTGCGGGTCCGTCTCGGATCCGACGACTCTAGTAGGGTCGCGCTGAAAGCGGACGGCTTCCTCCGCCAGCCGATGCGTCTCCGGGAAGGCTCCAGCCAGAAAAGCGAAGCATATCAGGAAAAAGACAACAAGGACGAAAGGCCGGATCCTGGCCCGGCAAAACACAAGAAAAGCACTTACTGGAGAAGGACTCTTCCAGGTGCTGTGCTTCGAGCAACGTACCACGTCGCTCCCGGTCAATGGTGTGGTCGTGCTCCTGGAGCGCCTTCTTCAGATCGGCCGTCTTGGCAAGGGCTGCCTTCAACTCGGCGTCCTTGTCATCGACCGCCTTCTCGGCCACCTCACAACGACGGGACTCGTCCTGGCGGGTCCCCTCAGCCATGGCAACCTGCCCCTGCAGGCGCTCCACCTCGTCCAGGGCCTACTATGCCTCCACCACCTTGGCGGCCTCCGCCTTAAGGAGCTCCACCTCGGCCTCGAGGAGGCTCCTGTGACCCGCCAGCTGCTCCTGCAGCTGGTTGGTCTCGTCAAGCGACCGCCGGGCCGCGACCGCCTTCACCCTCGCCTGCGCCACCTCGGCACCAAGACGGCCGGTGTCGGCAACAAGTCGGTCATAGTGATGACCAGCCCGGAGCAGTCGGGTCTGCCGGGACAGCACCTCGGCTACAAAAAAGAAGATTTAGGGAAGAAGAAAGCAAGACTTAAGATTTGGCCCAATTATTACACAGTTGGCCCGAATCTCGGGGGCTACACCCAGTGGGTGCGCTAGCGCCCCCCACTAGAAAAGAGCATGAAGATACCTGCGGCAACACGGAGCTCCTCCTCCTTGGCGGCGAGCTGCTCCTTGAGCTCCCGGTATTTGCCCAGGAGACGGTTGAAGGCGCCGACTTGGTAGGCGTCGAGTTGCTGAAGAAAGCAGAAATCAGAACAAAGATAGCATTCTAAAGATTCGACCCAACTACTATATAGTTGTCCCGAACCTCAGGGGATACACCCAGTGGGTGCGCTGGCGCGCCCCCACAAAGAAGAAGTTGCAAAAAGAAGCTTACCAACACGGTGCGCTCCAGGTCCCGCGTCCGCTCCACCTCGGCCTGGGCGAAGGCCTCAAGCCGATCCGTCCGACCGCGCAGACGGCGGCTGACAGCGTCCATCGCCACCCCCTCCTGGGTCTGAGGTCCGAAGACCACGGCGCCCCCGCTCCGTGCCGGCTGCGGTGCAGCGGTCCGATGACCTCCTTGCCGGGGCACCAAGGCGTGCACCCCGCTGGCCGCTCCCGACGCGGCCAGCACCTCCCCCAACGCCCTCTCTGGCGCCATCGACAACCCGGACACCGGGATGCCCTGCGTCACCGCCATCGGACCGTATGCCAGGACGGCCTGCTGTGCCACTACCGGCCCAGCTGCCGGGGTGGCTTCCGGCACCACCGCCCGCGACGCCTCCCCCAACACCAGCGGTGTCTCGCGCGCCGCCGCTCGCAGCACCTCCTCCAAGATGGCTCCACCACTGCCCCCATCGGCCCCCGCCCGCTCGACAACGTCCACCCTTGGCAGGGTATCATCGTCCACCTCCACGATCTCCTAGTCGAGGATCACCACCTCAGCCCGGCCTTCACGGCTGCGCTCCCTCACCGACGATGGCTCGAAGACCGTCGCCGCCACCACCGAGCCCTCGGGCATCTCGCGCTAGGCCGCCTCCGCGCCGGCTCGTGCCCATGCCGCCGCCGCGTCGGTCTAAGCCCGGACCGACGCTGCCTCCAGCTCTGCCTCAGCCGTGTTCCTCTCCCGCCAGGCCAGGCCCTTGGTGTCGGTCGGGTCCAGGTCGAGGTCTGAGTCGGCCCGTCCCTCCTCCTCAACCTGGTCGACGAGGTCGGACCGGCTCCTGCGGAATGCGGTCCCCTCGGCGGCCGTGGCGGCCGCCGCCGCCCTTGCCAGTGCGATCGGCGACCTGAAGAAGAAGAAGATAGAATGAGAAAAAAACAAGGCTAGCTCGACAGTCCGGACTCATACAGGAGAGGAAGCTTACCCTGTCAGGAGCGGTACGGGGGCCGGCCTCCCGTGCCCGGTGCCGCGCTTCCTCTTGGCCGGCCTCCCGCTTCCGGCCGGGTCCGCCGCGCGCTTCAGGACCCGGGGCCATGGCACGACACTGTCTTTCCCGTGAGGGCGGCTCGGCGCCGCCCCACGCGACGACCCGGCTCCGCCCGCGTCGCCGCCTACGCCGCCCAGCGATAGTACACCAACGACTAGCGTCGGCATCGCCCGTGTCGTGCCGCGATCAACAACTCGAGAAGCACAAAGAGAAGGACAAGACTTACCTATACAACACCCAGCGCCGGCGTCGGCCTCGGCTTCCTCCTCCCCGCCGTGAGCCGCGGGCTCCTCCGGCGCCACCGGCACCACCTGCGATGGAGCCCGGGTGTAAGGATGTCGGATCGCGTTCAAAAGCTCCTCCCGTGTCGTGTCAGGACGGACGAGGAGATGTGCAGCAGCAAAGTAAGGCAACCAAACACTCACCTTTGCCGCCGGATTTGACTCGATGTACGACACCTAGCTGAACTACCAGTCCTCCCCAAGGTTGGCCTTGGAGATGTCGTTCACTCGGCGCATGATCTGCTCCGCCGTCAGGCGCGTCAACCCCATGCAGTTGGGATCTTAAAGACCTGCCATCTCGCCGATGAGGCAGGAGCGCCTCTATAGTGGGAGGACCCCGCGCATGATGAACGCGGCGATGAGGTCATTGCCGGTGAGCCCCTCCCGCGTCCTCATCACTACCACCCGCTCGCAGAGATTGAGGATCTCCTGCGACGGGCGCCTGGGGGAGTAGCCCCAGTTCATCTTTGCCCGCGGCGGCGCGATGGCGAAGGGCGGAAGATTGATGCGGTCCGCACCCAAGTTGCGGACGTAGAAGAAGGAGTTCTGCCATTTCTTGGCAGAATCCTCTAGCGGGATCTTGGGGTAGTCCGCCCTCGACCGCTTCGAGATGACATCGGCGCCGCAGTCGGCGAACTCTCCGACCGTCGGGCCCTGCTGCTTCAAGGAGAAGAAGCATGCCCAGAGGTCGATCGTAGGCTCGACCCCCCAGGTACCCCTCGTAGAGGGTGACGAAGCCCAAAAGCTGGACGACGGCGCCGGTGCCAAGATGGTGAGGCTAGAGCCCGAAGAACTCCAGGAACGTGCGGAAGAAGGTGCTCGCCGGCAACCCAAATCCGCGCTCGAAATGCGTGAGGAAGACCACGCGCTATGACTCCTCGGGCTGTGGCCTCTGCTCACCGCGCGGCAGACAGACGGCAACGTCCGTCTCCTGCGGCAAGCGCCGCGACGCGAAAAGATGATCGATGTCCTCGGTGGTGACGTTCGAGCCCATCCAAGAACCCGACGGCAGCGCCATCGAGGAAAGCAGGAGAGGAAGAAAGAAGATGGACGGCGACGAAGTTCTGCTTGAAGCAACGGGCGTCGTAGTGCGTCGGTCACAAGAAGCAGAGCAAGAGCAAAGGGGCAGGAGGGCATGAGTGAGAATAATGTCCGCCGCCCCCCTTGCCCCCAATTTATAACCCTCAGTTTGAACGTGTGGGAGTGGGATCGTCTACACTCGCCCTTTCCACTACCCCGCAATAAGTGCGCATGTACGCACGCAACAACTGCCCGGGGAAGAGCAACTGACCCCCGGACGCTGCAATAAATCCATGCGCGTGGGCCAAGGGCGCGCAGCGGCGGGCCCCAGCCCATCGTCTAGTCCCGTCACGCGCGTGGCCTGTTAGGCCCCTCCAACTTTTAGGCACCACGTGGCGCCCGCGCGAAGCCCGAGGGACTGCCCCAAGATTCGACGGACTCCTTCGTTCCCATCCCCGCCATGACACTGTGATCTGGTTTCCGAAAAAACTGGTACACATTGGGTGTTGCCGGACCCGGCGCTCGCAGAATCTGCCTTGCTTAAGGGGGAAACTGTGAAGGCCCACTCATCTAAAGATGGCGGACCTTCACAGCTTCGGGGACTACTGTTGGGGGGATGAACTCCGGGCAGGCAACGGAACTCAGATCCTTTTCAAAACAATGGGGCCGGCGTCGCCCCTCAAGCCGGCACGCGAGCGACCCGGACAAACCCCGCAACCCGGCAAGACGCGTCGACTCAGCCTCAACAACTAGTACAAGACAGCCGAACCCGGCACAACCGAGGCTTCCTCAACAAGCCAGCTCCACCTGTGGCATGCTCCGCAATCCAGCCACGGGTCAGCTCCCGTCCCATCCAGGCCGTACGATAGGACGAGTCTTCAGCCACTGATGACCAAGGCAACAATGCCCCGCCCATGCCTCTAGTCAACCGGGGGCATGGCAACAGTGCCCCTCACCTACCCGCTGACCAGGGCCGGTGTGGCTACAGTGCCACTGCCCTCACCGCTGACGATAGCAAGCGGCGACCTGACGGAGCACCACTTTACACGACTCGACTCGGCCACGCCCTGACGATCGACAAGACGGCGCACAATTCCCCTAGGCACGCGGGGCCCGCACCTAGGGGAACCCGGCGAACCACAGGCCCCCAACGGGTCCCAGCTGGGTCCCCGGACGCCGACAACCCGGACCCACCGACTTGTAACATTACCATTGTACCCCTGGGGGGTTGGCCTATAAAACCCCCCAGGAGCCCACACATATGGGCAAGCAGAAGTAAGCAAGCAAGAGAGGAACTAGCCACCAAAACAGTAACGTCCACTCGGGGAGAAGGAGTAGCCTAAGCCTTGGCCAGCCCTCCTTTCTCCTCCATACAGCTCTAGGAGCAACATTGTACTGTCAAACATCAAACCACACTCGGCAGGACTAGGGGTGTTATCTCTCTGGAGAGCCCCGAACCTGGGTATGTCTTGCGTCCCGCGCTCGCTCATACCAACCCGCCTCTGGAGCCCACCAGTGCCCTCGAGCCTCCTCCTCTCTTTAGCCATCCCTTGGCATCTGCCATGCGCCCACCACGACAATCCCTGAATTTGATGGCAATGGAACTGATTCATGGATAGAAACTATTGAGTTGTATTTTGAAGCTGCTAGAACACCACTAGAGCAGAAAACTGAAATTGCACTAACATACCTTAAGGCCCTATAATTGAATGGTGGAGAGGAACTGGAATTGTTGCCAATATACTGCCTTGGTATAGGTTTTGTATACTCCTTGGGGACAGGTTTGCTAAGACCTCTGTCTGTTGTGATATCATTTCATGCCCTCACTCAAACATGATCTGTAAATGAGTATGTTCTCAAGTTTGAGCAGGCTATGAATTTAATGAGAAGAGACTATCCTACTCTACCTCAAGGTTATTGCAAATCCAGTTTTATCTCTAGACTCAGTGACAATATACAACACCATGTCCAATGTCATGAGCCTTCGGATTTACAAAAAGTTATTTCGTTAGCTAGAGGAATGGAGCAAGCACAACAAGAAAGAAGAACTGTCCAAACAAGCACTAGTTTCCCTCAAGTGAGAAAGCAGATATCGTTTGATTCCAGGAAAGCCTGCCCCCACTAATACTACTACAATAATACAATAAGCAAGAGTAAAAGGCATCTGCTACAAGTGTAAAGAGCCCTGGTTCCCTGGTCATAAAAAGGTGTGTAAATTGGCAAATCAAGCTCAAATTCAAGCACTACAACATGCTTACCCTGATGATGCTGAACTAGTCTACTGAAATTTGGATGAAACAGATGCCCCTTCCCCTGTGGAAATTGATGATACCTCCCTGCAAATCTCGATGCATACTTTAATGGGCATCAGATCATCTAAAAATCTTAGCTTCATAGTCACAATTTTGTTGGGTAACACTCCAGTAGCTACACTATTTAATAGTGGCAGTACTTAACACCAAAGATTGCTAACCTAGCAAGGTGTGCCCTCACTCCTACAAGGTGGAAAGCTATTGTAGAAAATGGAGGCACTCTTTTGTCTGAGTTTATTGCCATACAATGCCCCTTTTCCCTTCAAGGAACACAATTCTCTAGTGCTTTCAGAGTCCTATTGTTATACGGTTATGATGTGATATTGGGTGGAGATTGGATGGCCGCTTTTAGCCATGTAGAATTGGTCTTTGATGAGATGCATGTGCAAATCACTATGAAAAATGGAGGGAAGAAAATCTTCAAGGATGAAAGTTTACCTACCGTGTCTGTCTAAGAACTAGATAGTGATGACAGCTTCCCAGAAGAACCTGTTTGTGGAGCTGTAGTACTCCTCAACAGAATTGCTATCCAAGAACCAGTGGACACAGTTGTACCTGCTCTAGTACAACAACTCTTCGACAAGCATTCCCCGTTTTTAACACTCCTACCGATCTCCATCCCAAAAGATTAGTGGATCATGCAATACCTTTTACTCCTGAAGCAAAAATCATTAGCCAAAGACCTTACAAACTACCCCACCACCCAAAAGATGCTACGGAAAATATCATCAAGGACATGATCAAGTCTAAGGTTATAAGGGACAACACAAGCCCCTGCTCCTCCCCTGCACTTATTGTCAAGAAGAAGGACATGACTTGGAGATTGGTTAATGATTTTAGAAAGATCAACCAGCAGATAGTAAAGAACAAATATCCAATCCCTGTCATAGAAGATCTCCTGAATGAGTTAAAAGGAGCTGATGTGTTTACTAAGATGGATTAAAAAATGGCTACCATCAAATAAGAATGCAAGAGGAAGACATTGGCAAAACTGCTTTCAGCACCCATTGTGGCCACTATGAATATTTAGTAATACCATTTGGATTAACTAATGATCCATCTACCTTCCAACAACTAATTAATACAATTCTAGCACTCTACCTGAGAAAATTTGTATTGGTTTTCTTTGATGACATCTTAGTTTACAGTAGAAATATGAAGGAACATTTAAAACATCTACAACTGGTCCTAGAGTATTGCACTCCAACCAACTTGATGCTAAACTCAGCAAGTGCACTTTTGCACAACCTCAAGTGGAGTACTTGGGACATGTTACCAGGGGAGATGGAGTAGCAACTAACCCTACAAAAATTGAGGCAATAGTCCAGTGGCTGAAAGTGCAATCATGCCCTTAATCATATTTTGATGTTGATGAGAACATGTATGTTGGGACTAATCATGTTTATCAAGTATATCTCAGGATTATGTCTCGAAGGCCGTGTGTGGATCATGACTAGGGACAAATGCATATAACTCAAGATTGGAGATACAAGACATTAGCCTTGGCTTTGTTTACGGTTTGTTCTTGAGTATATGGATCCTGCACTATTAAGAGGGGATCGTTGGAACTAGTGAAAGATTTGCTCAAATCCACAACTCCAGTTTTTCTCTTTGGTCATCCGGTACTATACAGACGTCCGATCCCTCTCAGCTGTCCGGACGTCCGGCTCTCTATGGTCATCCGATGTTTCACCAACAGAACGTTATTCACGGATTTCCGGACCTCTCCAGATGACCAGAACGTCTCGGATGTCCGGTATTTCCACCACAAAACCATATTTACGGATTTCCGGGCCTCTCCAGACGTCCGGGCTCCGGACGACCGACACGTCTCCACTACAAAAAAAGACACATCCGTGACATTTTGGGCCGAACGAATTTTTTTTGTCATACATATGACACTTCTATGACAATAATTGTGACAAAACCCGGTATCATCATAGATGTGGTGGGATCCTACTTCTATGACATAAAATCATGACAGAAAATGGGCTTTTCGTCCTGGGTGGGCCAGAGTCGCAGCTGCATGACATTCTTTGGGCCGTCCATCATGGAAAAAACGGTGGTAGAAGCGAGGGGGAGGAAAATTTCGGGGAGTTGCCAGTTACTCTGGGAGGTCGGGGGCCGAGCGATGCGCGTTTCTCTCATACGCGTACACACGTGTGTGCGAGGCGTTGGCTCTAACTGAACCCGCCGAGGCGTTGGGCTCTAACTAAACCCGAGCGATTGCACTGTAGGCTATGCGTTACTGAACCCGAGCGATCGATTGATGGCTGTTAACTGAATCCGATGGAGCGATTCCTTCGCTACTGCTACTAACTGAAGCCGATCGATTGGATGAACAGTGAGCATTGCGGGGGGAGGGGGGTTGGATGGACAGTGAGCGGTGGCGTTGCCTCTGGATGAACAGGACCCCGTGGTGTGGAGGGCCGGATGAACAGTAGATGGTGGAGGGGTGGCCGTGGAGGGGTGGTTGAACAGGACCCCGTGGTGTGGAGGGCTGGATGAACAGTAGACGGTGGAGGGCTGGATGAACAGTAGACGGTGGAGGGGTGGTTGAACAGTAGCCGGTGGAGTAGCGCGTGGTTGAGGCTAGATGAACAGGAGCCCGTGGAGGCTGGAGGAGGTCGACGGTGGAGATGAACAGTATCCCGTGGAGTCCCGTTTTGCGGTACGCCACACCCCTCCCGATGAACAGGACCCCCGTTTTGACCGTAGCGCTCCAACACAAGTCCGTTTCGTCCGTTTTGCGATACGCCACACCCCTCCCGATGAACAGGACCCCCGTTTCGACCGTAGGGCTCCAACACAAGTCCGTTTCGTCCGTTTTGCGGTACGCCACACCCCTCCCGATCAACAGGACCCCCGTTTCGACCGTAGGAGGTCCATTTCCTCCGTTTTGCGGTACGCCACACCCCTCCCGATCAACAGGACTCCATTCCGAACGTAGGAGGTCCTTTTCCTTCGTTGTGTGGTACGCCAGGGCTCATTTCCATCGCCTGTTCCGTCCAAGCCCTCCCGATGAACACGACCATGCATTCCGTTCTGACCCAGACGGTTGGCTCCCCATGAACACGACGACGATGTTGTTTCTCCGTTCCGACCCAGCCATGTACACGAGCCCTTGCCGTATGTATGCGCGAGTAGGCGTTCGAGACCCCGCCCATATGTACACATACGTGGCCGTATTTTCTTTCTTGCACCCTGGCCGTTGTACGTATGTGTACATGCTACATGCGTGCCTTTACTACGACACGTGCGCGCCTCTACAACGACCAGTATGTACATACACGTTCGCGACCAGAATGACAACGCTACGTACGCTTCGACCAGGTGGGTCCCGACTGTCAGGCACTTCCTTGCGTGGGAAAATGTAGCTGGTGGGTCCCAGCAGTCAGAGGGGCGAATTGTTATTTTTTTGCCCGGACGCACTTCCTTGCGTGCGAAGATGTAGCTGGTGGGTCCCAGAAGTCAGGGGGTGAATCGTTTTTTTTCGGACGCACTTCCTTGCGTGCGAAGATGTAGCTGGTGGGTCCCAGCAGTCAGGGGGAAACGTTTTTTTGCGAAATACGGTGGCCCGTCCAGCGGGTCCCCGCTGTCAGGTGGAGGAATAATTGATTTGCACGTAATAAGGAGGCACTTCCTTGCTGCGGCCGTGGACCCAGCTGTCAGCCTCTCCACATACAGTCCAGGTCCGATGGAAGTCGTTCCTTGACCACGTTGACCCTGCCGCGCCAAGAGCACCAGGGCGGTGGACAACGACGAGGCCTAGGAAGGGGACGACGCGGAGCCGGGGAAGACGCGGCAGCGGATGCCCACGCGTAGAGGAGTACGAGGGTTCACTGGTTCGCTGCGGTGTGAGGCTGCCATCGCCGCAGAATAACTGGGGGTGTGGGTGAGTGGAGGGATCGCCTGGCCAGCAGTAGGAGTAGTAGGGGGCGGTGACGCCTCTGCCACATCGCATACGACCACGGGAGGCAGGAGCATGAGGCACGACCGGCGCTGGTTTGGGCGGCTGGAGCAAGAAGACTAGAGGTTGAAGAAGCACTACGACCGTTGGATGGACATCGTACGGTCACTGGAGCTAGAATCGTGCATATTGACTAAGTTAATAAAGCCCTCCGTCCCCGTTAACTTAGTAGGCCCACAAGTCAGCTTGCCACTATACTGGGTCCCAGCTAACAGGGGGAGTATTCATTTTTTTGTGCGTAATAAGGAGGCACTTCCTTGCCTGTGAAGATATAGCTGGTGGGTCCGAGCTGTCAGCGGCGGTAACGTTTTTTTCGCGAAATACAGAGGCCCTATCGGTGGGTCCCCGATGTCAGGTGGAGGAATCATTATTTGCGCGTAATAAGGAGGCATTTCCTTGCGTGCGGCCGTGGACCAAGCTGTCAGGCTCTGCACGTACAGTCCACTTCAGATGCATATCGATTGTTGACCATGTTGACCAGGCCGCGCCGAGAGCACCAGGGTGGTGGACGACGGTGAGGCCTGGGAAGGGAACGACACGGAGGCAGGGAATACTCGGCAGTTGTTTCCCACGTGGAGGGGAGTACGACTGTACAAGGGTTTACTGGTTCGTCTACCATTGCCGGAGAATAACTGCAAGTGTGGGTGAGTAGAGGGATGGATAGGCCATCGATGGGAGTACGGTGGGGCGGTGAGGGCTGCGCGGCAGCACAGCCGGCCGTGGGGAGGAGGGAGCAGGCAGTCCCGCCGACGCTTGTTTGAGCGGCTGGAGCAGGAAGAGCAGAGATTGAAGAAGCACGATGGCCGTTGGATGGACATCGTACGGTCACTGGAACTAGAATCGTTCATATTGACTAAGTTGACAAAGCCCTCTGTCCCCGTCAACTTAGTATGCCCACAAGTCAGCCTCCCTCCATGGTGGGTCCCAGCTAGCAGGGGGAGTATTCATTTTTCTGTGCGTAATAAGGAGGCACTTCCGGTGGGTCCGAGCTGACAGCGGGGGGAACACTTTTTTCGCGAAATATAATGGTCCATCTGGTGGGTCCCAGCAGTCAGGGACAAACGTTTTTTTCGTGAAATACGGTGGCCCGTCCAGTGGGTCCCAGCAGTCAGGGGGGAAACGTTTTTTCTGCGAAATACTGGTGGCCCGTCCGGTGGGTCCCTGCTGTCAGGTGGAGGAATAATTATTTTGCGCGTAATAAGGAGGCACTTCCTTTGCGGCTGCCGTGGACCCAGCTGTCAGCCTCTCCACATACAGTACTCTTCCGATGGAAGTCAGTCGTTGACCACATTGACCACGCCGCGCCGAGAGCACCACGGCGGTGGACGACGGCGAAGCCTAGGAAGGGGACGACGCGGAGTCGGGGAAGACGCGGCAGTGGATTCCCACGCGGAGAGGAGCACGAGGGTTCACTGGTTCGGCTGCGTGTGAGGCTGCCATCACCGTAGAATAACAGGGGGAGTTGGTGAGTAGAGGGATGGCCTGGCCAGCGGTGGGAGTAGTATGGGGACAGTGAGGCCTCCGCGGCAGCACAGCCGGCCACGAGAGGCAGGAGCATGCGGCACGACCGGCACTGCTTTGGGCGGCTGGGGCAAGAAGACCAGAGGTTGAAGAAGCACTACGGCCATTGGATGGACATCGTTGACCATGCCGCGCTGAGAGCACCAGGGCGATGGATGACGGCGAGGCCTACGAAGGGAACGACACGGAGCCGGGGAAGACACGGCAGTGGCTGCCCACGCGGTGGAGAGTATGAGGGTTGACTGGTTCGGCTGCCGTCGCCGGAAAATAATAGGAGGTGTGGGTGAGTAGAGGGATAGACAGGCCAGGGATGCGAGTATGATGGGGCCATGAGGCCTGCCCGGCAGCACTGCCGGCCACGGGAGGTGGGAGCAGGCGGTTCCGACGGCGCTGGTTTGGGCGGCTGGGGTAGGAAGATCAGAGACTGAAGAAGCACGATTGCCGTTAGATTGACATCTAACGGTCTGATGCTGGTAGAGTTGACTGTTGACTAAGTTTCTTTTTTGCGAAACCTTGTGTATGCATGAACTTGGTAGGCCCACAAGTCAGCCTCCAAATCTGTGGCAGACAACATAAAGCCCATTTGCTATTTTTTATAATTTGCAGCCCATTTGCAAATTCTTAAGTAATTTATTACAGCCCATTTTCTGCCCAGGACCACGGTCAAAAAGTTCAACCTTATTTTGCATATTTCGGTGGAGTCCGAACTGTTGTAATCCCGAAATGATAAACATTTTTTAAGAACTTATTGATTTGCCAAAAAATCGTTTTGTTTTTGTGAGCAAATAAGACGTGGGACAATTGAGTTGGTTTAAGGGAAAACCAGTGGTAAAAAAATCAGCGCTGGGTGGGAAAAAACAACAAAAATAAGGATGTAAATATGAAAAGGGAATTTCATGTGTTTTCAATATAATGATACGTGTATATGAACTAGTAAAACTATAGGTAGAGATTAGAAAACGGATGTAGGACATGCGTTTCAAGAGGAAAATAGAACTGGGCTGTGTGTTTGATTCAGTAAAAAAACTGCCTGCGGATGTTGTAAGACAAAATATAACTAACGCTGGCGGGCCAGAGGCCAGTAGATACCTGCTGGATCTTTGTGCCCCGTTGTCGTCATGGGCTGGGCCTGTTAAAAACAAAACCAACCCTGGGCAGTCTACAGCCCAGTTGAAACTTGCTCGACCTGAAAAAACAATATACGTGCTCAATAAACGAGAGAATTCTGCAAGTACAGACTGATAACTGGGATGCAGCACGGATATTGTTTTTTTATCGTGATAATAAGTGCATGCACTTGTTTCGAAAAAATTGGAGAACTGGGAATTCGAACGGCGGGTGCTTATGCTACCCATCAAATAAAAATCAGGTGCCTGAAAATTCGTTTCGAAACAAATGATTCAGCTTTATATCCACGCCGACCCTCGGCATGATGGTTGGAAGCAAATGCAAGTTCATACCAAAAGATCGTTAACAACAATACCAACTTGCGGACGACAAGGTAGTACAACTACCAATACCTAACTAACTTATAATCTTTTTACTCCTGGCCCTAGTGTTCGTCTGGTAGAAAATCTTGCAGAGGACCAGTTCCCGCTCCTTCTCTTGCTCCAGGTCCCCGAGGTGGTACTGGTGCATCACCCAGTTGGTCCTCTGCTGGTCGAAGTTCTTGTTGGTGTGCAGCACCAGAACCTTTTTTGCTGCCCGTCTGCCGGCCGTTGACCATCACCGGCAAGGTATTGCCGGTCTTGTGCCACATCGCGTGCATGCCGCACTCCGACTGTATCTTGCGACGCGTCCACGTGCCCCTTTTGAACGCCCTGGAATTGCGCTGGAAGAATTGCTTCCTTAGGCCACTCAGTGTGATACCTGCAGTATTGTGGAATACAGGTTTTAGTGTACGTAGTTGGCATTTTCATAACATCTTTGGCATGTTGCAGTCACTTGTTTCACTTTTTATTAACTGTCAAATTGTAATTGCTTCACCAGGTCTGCGTCTAAAAAGAAAAATAGAGCTATAAACAAAGGAATATGTTTGTGCAAGTAGACGGCCGATCGGTGTCTTACCTGGAAGTTTCTCAGGTTGGGTGTAGCATATGCTGTGCTCGCTGTCGATGGTTGGTATGAACAAATCGATGAGAGACTGAAATCTCGCGCTGTCAGCACTCACTTTGGCCTCAAGGTGCTCGATCAGCTCCTGATCCGTGGGATCGAACTTGACGCCAGCCGGCAGCACCGGCCAATCCTTCTTCGACTTGCATCGGTAATTCTAGTTATATGGTACTCAATGTATGATCAATCGACTGTTTTAAGTGAATGATGAAAGATTTCGACAGATAAGTGGTACTCCAAATCTGAAGTCCAGAATACCCGAACACGCCGCCGGGATTCTTGTGTCACCTCACGCGCAGCGTGTTGTCACGTCAATTCAATGTGTGGACATGATGAATAATTTGACCGACGTATACTAGTACTGCTACTGTACTACTTACTAGTCGTATTTAGTGTCACAATTTATACATAGGTTTAACTAACAAGTACGCACTTGAAGCCTAACTGATATATATATATGGCTTCTGCACAGCATCTCCATCATCATTATCAGTACATCCTACGCAGGTGAGTTAGGATGCACTTGATCCCAGGAAGGTATCTATCCTTCAAACCAGAGGAGTGCTTCAAACTAACAACAGTACATAATATCCAACAAAAGAGGGTCGTGCTACAGCAGCAGAATACATGGCTCAGTCTAGATATCAGCACGAATCAAGTTGTGCATATTTGCTGTTGGCATGAACCACATCGCCGCATGTCGGGTTTGCAAAAGCCATCCATCGCATGGAAGCTTGATGCCTTTCACACACTGAAGATTACCTGGCAACAAGCTGTGTCGACGAATCTCTGGATATGGTGATTCATGAAACCCATGGTATGATGTGTAAACACAGCCCCCCCTCGCGAATGGAAGTTGCATAGCACAGTAATCATCGCCGGTGATATGATCGATGATTGGTTGGATGATCGGATAATTGAGCCCGAGGAACAAGGAGTGGTTGCCGAGGCTGTAAACCCGCCTCCAGTTGAATACGCCTGGCCCAACGGAGCTGGGATCTTTCTCGAACACGAAGCAGCCATAGCCATCAATGTCACGAACGCCCCACGCATTGTACTGCATGTGGTTTGATGTAATGGTTTGGTCAATTTGGTACGTGCGAATGAGCATCAAATGACCGCCGTCAGCTGAACGAGCGATAAACCACCACCCATCGGCTGGTATGATTCCAGGTCCTGGAATCATGAAGGCCAGCGCATTTGCGTCTGCTGCAACAATTCAAATTGGAGACCAAAAGGACAAAAATAAACAATCATGTTCAGAGTATGTGTGGAATTAAGATTATTATAACAGTGACACATATCATAGACAGAGAATTGCAATGCCGTGGTCATAATCATACCCCAAGTTAAAAAAATAAGCCAATGGCTTTCATATTCTAGCAACATGTCATGGTTCAAACATCATGTAACAATGAGAGGAAAACAGCTATGACAGCGCCTACTCATATTCTACCATAGCACTTACTACTACTGTTCTCATATCAACTCTAAGCAATAACATGCGTTGTTATAAAAATCTTGTAAACGAGAGTAACATATAGCAATCATGATGTTATGCTCATAATATGTATTCTAACAATCATTAGATGCCAATTGTTCTCATATCAACTCTAACAATAACATGTGTGGTCATAAAAATCTAGGAAATCAGAGGAACACATAGCAATGATGTGGTTATAGACATGCTATGCATTCTAAATTTGTAACAAATGAACAGGCAGTCGCATTCATAAGGTAAAGATGAGATGAGATAGAACAATTACACGACGATAGATTCCACCAGTATAGGCAGCCAATCTGTGCGTCGACCGCGTAAACGATGCCATCATGCACTATAGCATCAGACAGAATGTTGCCTCAACAGGATTGATGATGAGCCATAACCATGTATGGCGACCGGATTCCAGATAGACTAATCCCATGTTGAACAAGGCAATGAGCTTCTAATCCATGTAGTCTTCTGATGGTGTGGGCACTTTGCAGATTACAACTTTCTGCAAACAGAGGTCGAGCCAAAAGCTTGACGCGTCTTGTGCGTAGTAGGCAGGAGTGTCCAGCGGGCCGTGAGGCTCGATGTCGGTGGTATCCAACGATGGAAGGGTGATCTCTCGCTGGGTGTAGATATCCATGAGACGTCACGGACTATCGGTGTGGTGGATGAGGACGATCCAGTTGGCCTTCATGCCCGCCCAGTAGTGGTCGCGCATGAAGGACAGGTGGACGGGTAGTGGTAGCCTGTCGAGGGGCACCACAGCAACCTCCATAGGATCGTCAAGTCGGTGCCTGGGCCACCTACAAGGATCAAGCATCAGCAAGCAGGGTGTCTTGAAAAGAGTCGGCCGGTTACAGACGAGTAGATGGTACAAAGACACCAAGCATGTGGCCAGACGGACGGTGCTGAGTAGGTCCATACAACTACAGATCTGCTCTAAGAGAACATCAGGGAAGGAATTCCAATCGTGGCTCTGTGTGTCAGTCGGTTCTGCCATTGGGGTTTTCGGTGCCTGCGAGCTAGCGGGGAAGTGGATTCGGGCGGGCGAGCGAAGAAGCTTCTCCTCGTGTGGCCGAGCAGTGACGGGGGGATATGGTACGCGCGAGCTACCAAGGAAGATGGCGCGGGCGGGCGAGCAGTGAGCGGGGGTAAATGGTGTGCGGCCGACGATGGGGAAGAGAGGAGGAAGAAGAAGAGAGGAGGAAGAAGAGTGGAAGACGGGGAAGAAAGTGCATTAAATCTCAATTCTACTAGTACTACTACTAGGATATACCGTCCTTTGGAGTGTAAATAGTTACACCGATGACATGTGGGTCTACCACAAGAGGGCCCATATGTCAGTTAATGGAGGACAGAGGTGTGTAGGTGTATTTGCGGAAGCGTGCTCTACTGGCAAACATGATGGCAGTACTGGGTAAGGCTGATTTAGTAACAACAACACGCTGGTTCAGCTTATTAATTACGTGTCCCATCTGCTGCAGCGTGTATTGTCACTTCACTGCAAAGACTAGTTGAATAGTTCTCTCTGACCGAGATGGGGAATAATGGATCGCGAGGACTTCCTTTCTACAGTATCCCTATGCCTCTACGCTCACTTCACTCATTTTGCTCCGTACCTAGTCACTTGTTGAAATCTGTAGAAAGACAAATACTCCGTATTTGGGAACAGAGGGAGGCTTTTACTCCGTACTATTTGGGAACAGAGGGAGTATCACCATATGGAGGGAACAGAGGAAGCTTGAAATATGAACATGTCAATGGCAGGGAGTAAGCCCCATGCATGCATGCATGCATGCAACATGCAACACTCACACGTACACATGGACGCACGCAACACTCACGCACCCATGCGGCACACAGCACACGACGCAACACACACAGCTCACGCTCAAGTGCTCAACCTACTCCCTACGTCCGTGAAAGACTGTACATTTAGAGATTTACACATTGACCAGGGCATAATTAACGCCCAAAGTAGCAGACTTATGTGTGCATGCGACCATTGAGATAAGAAGATTAAATGAAGGCCGTTGCATGCTGTAATTAAGGATAGACATGTAGCCTATACCTACAACACAAGTTGGTGCATTAGTCAATCAATATCGATTTAGATTAAAGGCTAAATGCATTGGAAGTGTAGATGTACATTATGTACCACACTCTTTGTTTTGTAGCCGATGTACACTCTTTGTTGGAAGACCGAGGGAGGACACGTGCATGCACTCACATACACAGCCAGGGCGGTTCGCGCGCAAGGGTTGGACTCGTGTCGCGCCTGCGTAAAGTTTTGTTTAACTGATTTCTTTGCTCTGCCAACTGACAGGTGGGACCCAGAAACCAGGTGACAATTTAACCAGTCAACAAAGTGCCACGTCGACTATGTGGCCGGTCAGTAGGGTGCAATACGGTGCTCTACGATGAGCTAGTGATCGTATAATCACCGCAAAACTATATATAGTGACCGTAAAGAGCGTATTGTTACATACGTTGACCGCCAGTGTATTTTTCTCGTTTCAAATTAAGCCATATTAATCGGAAAGGACGCAGTATGGACTACTACTAGTACTAGTACTCCTTTGATGTGTCCCGTCAACTCGCCGAACGAGGAGAAGCTTGCTTACTACGCCTCTCCCTCGCCCACGCGCGCGGTGGTTCGCAGGACGAGGAGAGGGTTTTGACTACAACGCCCTCTCCCTCTCCCTCCCTCTCCCTCGCCCTCGCCCTAGCGGTGGACGTGCAGCAGTTCAATCGGTGTCAGATTGCCAGAAGCATATTGTACTGTAGTATCATCATTGTTGGACCTTCCGAAGAGGCGAAGAGCCAAGTGCAAGGTTCACACGAGTACGAACTGTTGAACCTCCCGAAGAGGCAAAGAGCCAAGCGCAAGGTTTTATAGGAGTTGTCGTCCTAGTAGGAGTGTACTACAACTATAGCGAACGATGCTACTGTATGATGCCGCCACGTCACGTATATCCAAAGTTGTGCCACCTTTTTTTCTCAAAGAGCATGTTGGAGCCCGTGCAACAACCACACAATTTGCATGTACACATAACACATTTACTAGTAATAAATTCTAAAGGACAAATGCCAGTATGCCACACAAGTTCATCTCCAATTCATGTGATAAATTTGTGCACGACTAGTCTACATATATTCACAGCGCTACCATTCACAATTACCGTACTCCACTTACACGTTATAGATGGGCTACATGCATGTCCTCCTCCAGGTTCCAGTCCCAGGTGTTCTTCATGGATGGCATGATCCATAGTGGTGGGCAACGGGAATCATTGTCGCAGATTTCTAGTCCGGTTCCACACGATGGAGACTCATCCAAGCTGAAGCGGCATAAATCAGGGATAGCGTGTCCCAGCATGTCGTTCATCCGGCGGTGCGCAATGAAGACACAACCATGCTTCATGAACGGCATGCCTTCCGTGTCGTGCACGGAAGGTGGCATCCGCTTCACAATGGGGTAGCTATCCCCGATGAAAAGCGAGTACTCTCCAAGAGTGTTCCTCGACACCCACGTAGCATCACGGGGGTCGAACTTGGCGCCGTTCATCTGGTACATGCGGCATCCCAGATCTGGACACATGGTGACGTACATAGTCAAGGTCCATGCATAATAATGTTGTGCTCAAATATGGCGGTCAGTAATACTGTGCAGCAAATAGTACTACTCCGGTATAGAGGAAGTAAAATAACCGGCTTATTATATATAGCCACCCTTGGCTACATGGATGAGATAGTAAGACATGGAAAAACAAAAATGGTGGCAGCTAGTGGGTTCAAGTCTTCAAGGGCCTAGCTAGCTATACGCGTCCTCCAAGGTAAAAAGTACTCCTACTAGTACTACTAAGTACTACCTCCGTCCGAGTTTATTGGTCCTCATTGTATTTTGTGCCAAATTTTGACCATAGATTAAACTAACAAAATGTTCACGCATGTCACCAAACATTATATTTTTGAAAACTATGTTCAAATACGAATGCAATGAGATAATTTTTCTTGACATGCATTAACATTTTGTTAGTTAAATCTTTAGTCAAAATTTGGCACAAACTACAAAGAGGACCTATAAACAAGGACGGAGGTAGTATACTACTAGTAAAACAATGAAAGAGAAGGCGAGAGGTTAAAAAATGGAATACCTGGGTAGATGGTGACGGTCCGATCATGGTCGATTGTGTGACCATGTTGCACATCAGTGGTACCATGGGTAACGACTGCTAAGATAGTTGATCCCAATATGCCAAAGTCAGCTACAAGGTTCCAGGTTAGACCGAATCGTGGATGCAAATGCACATCCAGGATCGCCGATCTTATTTTGATCGGGGGATGACTGGTCCCTGCAAAATAATGGAGTACCGTTAGGGATGCAAATGATGGTTTGTGCATTCCATTTGTAATCTCCCGTGCCATAGGATGGCAACCAGATGAAACAAGTCCCCTGGCTTGTCCCCTCGAAGATGCGGCCTAGATGGCGCACGGCGTCTTCGAACATGTAGGGGTACAAATCTGCCGTCGCCAACATGCGCCAGCCTCTGCCGTTACTGTGTCTTGCATTGATGGCAATCCTTATGTCGAACACCGCGATGAGATAGTAATCATCGTAGCCGCGTCACTTTGTCGGCGGGTCCGCAATTGCTATCTTCTTCAATCTCATCTAGGCATCATCATACGTATTCAAGTCCAGCCAGTCCGGAAGGCCGATCCCAATGGTGGAGAAGGGGTCTACCGAAACGGCCGCACTGCTGTGGATGTTGTGCAAAATGATGGTGGTATCCGGCCAGAGGTATGCAAGCCAATCTTCGTTGGCACCGACCCAGACCTATATATATAAGACGATGGTCAGCGGAGAAATTACGGGATGGAAATGCAATAACTAAGTACTACATGATCAAACTCCATTACTGACCTGCTCATCGGACAAAATCCGACTACCTCTCAACATCGGCAACTCTAGCGGAGTCAACGTGCAACAATGGCCAGGGAGCGGTGGACTGTTCGAAGGATTGTCCCATAGAAGAACCTTCTCCTCGAGGACGCATGGAAGATCAACAAGCATGGCCTTTTCCCAAGCCTGTTTAAGCAGCGTCTTGAAAAAGTTGGTGCAGGAAGCACCGAGTCTTGCAGCGGTGAGGAGGTTGGAGCGGCGTGCGATTTCTCCCAGAGGATCGTCGTCCAAGGTCTCCCAGCCCCGACGAGGAGGAGAACCGCCTGGCGAATCCATGGGAGCAGCGACGAACTGCCTTCTCTTCGGGGGGAGGGGAACTGGCGAGGAGGAGATAAGAGCGTAGTAACCGCAGGGCCTCGTCCCTTCCAACTGTAGATCGTTCCTCGGCGAAGGGGTGAGGCTATTATTTACTACTAGTACTAGCATTATGGAACGTTATGGGATTGCATTATACTGTAAATAATAGCACTAGTAAGAAATTTTTGGCACTAGGCAGTAGTTTTTGGCGTGGATTAAGAAATTTTGGGTATGTTTTTGCCATTTTTTGTACACGCCAACTAGTGTCAAAAAACGTCTTACATTATGTGACGAAGGAGTACGTACTTCTAGTCTAGTCTGGTATAGTGCACCAGTTTTGAACTCTTGAATCTCAGGGACAAGGAGCTACAGTTGGAAGTGGAGGGTACTACTCTTCTCTAGAACCATCGTTGTACTATCAATGTAGGGGAAGTACACCTATGTAGTGTCCTAGTGGGTACTCTCGGTGCTATATTCAGCCGCTCCTCTCACGTAGGAGTAGCTGGCCTACTCAGCCACTCCTCTCACGCACACACTAGCAGCCTGTTTATCAGCGACGATTACTGCGGGGGCAGAACATTTGAGTTATTTGATACAGCTAGACTAGGCTTTTCACTTCCATTTGTGGAGGTGTAATGGATCTCATCGAACTTTGTTAGTAGTTCCTTCTTTATGAATGAGATGAAGCAAAGCTTTTGCCTCCGTTTAAAAAAACACGTCAAGAGGAATTTCTTTTATAGTAGAGCCGATAATGGAGCGAAGTCCATGCATGCAACGCCACAAGCTACAAAGTAGTAGTAGAGTACTTTACGTACGGAGCCATATTGCACAGTTCCCAATGCCCCGCCAGGCTTTTCCGGCTCCTCAGGCTTAATTGGGAGGTGCTAGTTTAAATATGCTACTAGCTGATGAGGAAGCTGCAAGCGAGGTGCAGCTAGGGCGAGCACGCGAGCCACGGGATGCTGGGAAGGAAAACCCGTTCACGTGGCTAGGCTGTCCAGTGCACCCAGATTGTGGGGCCGCACATCCGTTCGACTTAAAAACTCAAACTACCCGTGTAAAATATGGCTCGTAGCGAAGTGTAGTAGTACTATTTTTTTAAAGGCCACTGTGCGTTCGGCGGGGATCGAACCCACAAAACGAGGTATACACTCCCGCGGCCACTAGTAGTACTCGTTGGAGTACAACGCAACCTAGAATCCCCTTTTGTCGCTAGTAGTATGTACATTGTTCCTTACAAGAAACCCCTAATAATGCAAGAAACCACTAAAATGCCAAGAAACTACTACCACTTGCATACGTGGCAGACTTAAGATAAGACTACCTTATCAACCATTTTACATGCTCTTACCAACAAAAATCCTCGAGTGACGTCCTACCTCCGGCCCGTCCACCTAGTCATCCTCGGCCATGGGACGCAGCTACCACCGCCGGCAGAAGGCGAGGTCAAAACCGCCGGTGGTGCGGAGCCCATGTTTCGGCAGCCCGGATGCCAGCTCCGTCGGCGCTCGTGGCCGCTAGCTAGCCAAGATAGCTCCGTCCAGCTGCTTGTCTGCAAGGTTTGCTAGCTAGATTGGCACGGCAGCGCGGCGGCTTGCTCGCGCGCGCCGCGCTCAGGCCAGCCATCTGGCTCGAGCGAAGGCCAGCGCGGCGGCTTGCTTGCTCGTGAGTCAAGCTCGGGCCAGCTTGCCAACCCGTGCGGAGGCCAGCGCGGCGTCCGGCCCGTCCGGCTGAGCGGCGGCCAACTCGCTCATCACCGGCGCCACCTACGAACACGCATCAGTACTGTTTGAAGTAATATTCAGGAAAAATAATGACTTGAGGGGGAATAACAGGATAGAAGGTCAGATGTGGGTCCCTCTTGTCAATAGTCAAACAAAATGTGTTGGTTTAAGCTGCCTCGTCACCACGGACGTGTGGGCCAACCCTGTCATAAATGGGTTTAAACGAACCTAATCGGTAGGAGTACTAGGTAGTAGTTTTTGGCGTGGATTAAGAAAATTTGGGTATGTTTTTGCTATTTTTTGTACAATAGATTCTTCCTAGGGCTGGTTGAAAGTGGTAGTTTTTTGTTAAATACTCTAAATATTGTAAGTAGGAGTGAAAGTTAAGCTTTGGAAGCCAATAAGCAAGGCTAGTTACATAGTGCATATGTGTACATGATTGAAAGTAAATATCAACCATGAGTGACTAATATCTTGATGGAAAACTCGAAACTATGGAATACTAGGAAAAAAATGCATGGTTGGAAATACTAGCAATGTTCATGTCCGTTGCAACGAATCATAATTAGAATAATACTTATTCACAAACTTGGTACAAAACACTGTAATTTTGATATACATATGTTTCAATTAGAATATATTCCTTAGGCTGCTTTGGTGAGGTCGGGGAGGGATGTGGTTGGTTTTAAGATACTAATTATGGGTTTTTCTGCAAATTGGTAGACAAGTGGGATGTTGGTGAGAAAGGGCAACAACTTACCTCACAATCCTTAGATGTAGATCTAATGGTCAGAAACGACGGATGGCAGACACACCAGCATCACCAACTTAGTCTTGTGTAGGAGTACTAGCAAGATCCGTGCATTGCACGGAACATCAAGATGCATTTTTTTATAAAACACTTGTTGTGATTGACCCTTGTGGGAGTAATCCCATGTGTAAAGACTAATGATATCTCGAGAAAATGAGATAAGGTGAAGAGGAGTGGGGTGTGGTGGTGGTTGGTGGTCGGACTGAGCGGAGGCATGGGGATTGACGACATCGGCAGCGGCCACCAGGCCAGTTTGTTCCAGAGGCTTCCTTTCTTAATTGCTCAACAATGAGGTTTGTTGGAGATAGGGATGAACGAGGGAAGGCCTTGTCTGCAAATGTGGAGAGGGGTGCAGGTATCTTTTAGTTTAATTGCCATCCGTCAGATATAGATCGGACGGTCTATATTGCAAGATGGCACACGTACCATCATCACCACCTTGGTTTTTTATAAGAGAAGAAATATAAGTATGGAGATACAAACGTATTATCTATACTTGCTTCCGTATACTAGCATCTACATTCTATTCAACGCCTCAGCATGTGGGGCCTTAGCACAATGACTTCTCGACTATGTAAAACAAAGATTTTCCCATCGCCGACAAGGAGGGGTGACGGCGGCGCGCTTTTTGGCTTGCTCTAGTCCTAGTAGTCATACTAGGTGGTCTAAGCACGTGTAGATTTATTCTTTTTCATGTCTCGTGTTCGCCGTACTGCCACGACTGTTGATGAATAGACGGTAAGTTATTCACGGGGAAACCCTTGATGAGCGTGTTTGCGAGAGAGAGAGAGAGACAGTGTGCGTGTGTGATATGTTAGAGACTAAGGCAATGATAACAGATTCTTTGTGTCTATGGGTGTGGAGGATAGAGAGAGACATGTACATGGGGCTTTGTGTTGTGTAACATGGAGACACATATACATAAATAGAGAGTGAGTGTGTGAGATACACATGCGGACATGGGGAGAGATGAGGATCCAGATAAATGGGTGTTTGTGCGTGTTTGTGTGTGTTTGTGCACGCATTTGTGTGTGAGAGGGAGAGAGTGTATGTGGAGTAGAGAGACCACTGATGATGTAAACCTAGTATAAGGGAAGGTGGAATGGTGTGACATGTGTAGTAGCGGGATAGCACGGGTGCGGGCTGGGGGAGCAGACTATTTGGAAGATACATCGAGTGTGTGTGGGAGAGGGGTGTGAGAGCGAGAGAAAGAGAGAGCTAGTGATGGAGAGAGAGAGGAAGAGAGGGGGCGAGAGGGGTTGTTCGTGTCCATAAATGGCATATAGATAGGGAGACAATGTTGATGTTGTCCGAAATTGGCCTATGAACGGAGACGCAAGGGAAGCGAGTCATCGTGTGTGTGATAGGGACTTCATGAGAGATCTAGAATAGATGGTGTAGAGAACAATGTGCAAAATCAAGAACGATTATACATTAGGGAGCTATGCAAAGAGTCACGACATATATGTATGCAGGGAAGGAGCTGGGGCGGTCCGCATGTGGGAGAGATAGAAAGAGGAGAGTGGTGCACAAGGAGACAAAGTGTGCTTGTTTGCAGTGGGGGTGGTGTGTGAGGTGAGTGCGCGAGAACCACATAACTAGGGAGATAGACGTTTGGGGGCGACATTTTGTGTGTATGGGAAATATACACTCTACATAGTGCGTGTGTTTGGGTAAGAGAGATAGCGAGAGACCTAGAGAGTGAGGGAAGAGATGTGTGCATGCCCGAGAGACAAAGTGATAGAGACCTATGTTGGGGTCCGGACTTTACAAGAGAGAAGGGTGTTAATGTGCTCGTGTGTTAGTGTTTGGGGGAGAGAACGAATTCTCTATGTGTGTGTGTGTGTGGTGGGGGGGGGGGGGCGGTTGACTTCAAATAAAGAGTGAGGTGTCTATATTTGAGGGACTTTAGCGTAATTGAGATATTGTGCACTCATGGTTAATCCATTTGTTTCACAGTTTGTACTATGAGATAACGATACTTTTGAACATGTGTGATATACCTTGATGTACCAGAATTACAAACCTAAGATTGGAATTTTGGAATTCGACTCCATCATTAGCTTTTGTAATTCATTTAAACAGAGGTACATTTTTTAAGCCGGGATTTCGTGATTTCAAATTCATATATCAAACCTAGAGATATACACATACGAGCATGTTCAAACTTTATAATCATCCACTTTATTCATACACATACACATTTTTGCTTTTGTCATCATATTTAGGATAAACACATTTGGAATTTCATTTGAATTGGATCGTATGATGGTATTTGCTTGTAGTAGCTTAATGATCCATATTTGAATTGAATGGACAATCTAAGTTTCGAGTTGGAGACATTGATTTTCAAAACTTGCACATTTTTTGCGTGCAAAACGAACAAATTGTCGGCCATGATATCATAGTCGGCCGTACGAGAGCAGAATACTTATAATTTTAGGCGCCAAAAGCTTTCAAACTTCCCGCTCACATCGAAATATCACGCGCCCGAAAGTTTAGCCCTCCGATATTCCTGTTTTACCCGTGCCACATGAACGGAAAAGGGCTGCTTTGGTAACTCCATTGTTTCCCCTCTTTGCCCCCAACATTCTTCCCTAGAGCCCCTCCCCTTCCCCTCCCCGACACCCCAACCATGGCAAGCCGCTGAATCTAGTCCTCCACCGCAGCGGTGGACCTCACACCTTGCCAGATCTACCTTCCGCACCTTGGAACCCCCAACTGCCAGCTCACCACTTCACCGGAGCCGCTTCAGCGACTAGCTTGTCCACCGCTCCAGATCTCCTTGACCGCCATCATGGTCCTCCGCACCGGATCTGCTTAACCGGCGCCCTCCACCATAGAGTAGGCCCTTCACTGACTCCCTCGTCCCCCCCTTCATTGGCCCTTCATACAAGCCCTCGTCCGACGCAACAGATCCGCCTCACCAAAAGCACTATACAACGCGCCCACCGAAGCCTTCATCCACTGCACCGGACCCGCTCCACAGATGCCATATTCAACTCCACCGGCCCTGCTTTACCGACGGCGCAACCTCATCAGGTTATTTCGATTTGTACTCCTTCGGTATTTCTCTTTATCATGCAACTGTTCACTTACCATAGATGAGCTTTCTTGTATGTCGACAGGCGCCGCAACCATAGCACCGGAGCAGCTTCAGCGACGGCGACAGCCGGCCCAAACTCAACCGCAACACGAGCACCATCGACGATCCTTAGCTATCAAGTATGACAACGATACCCATAGGCCGCCGAGAATGAGGTACTATTATCCAACGGTCGGCGCCTATGTTCACTTTCCTAGCATAAGCACCGCACCTTTGAATTTCTTCAGGGCATCATTCAGTTTTTCATGAGACGCGTTATTCTGCTTGCACCTGTAGGGCCATACTTCTGGCAGTGAACATGTTACATGTGTTAAATTACATACCAGTGCACATATAGTTAATATGCTTTAGTTTTGTTCTGATGCCACATGTTGGTTCCATCAGACTGCTTAATGTTCTCTATGCTTAATTACACATCAGCAAACTAGCATGTGGTTCCACTGCGTTTTTTTCGTTTTACCCTACATTTTCTGATGCTAGCTATTACATCACTGCTCCGAGCCTCTGTTCATACTTGTTTATGTGTTCTTGATCTTCCCAAGTTGCATGACTAATTTGATGCTTCTATTAATTATGGAGCTGCGAACCCCATCAACCAAAATATTTGTTCTTTTGGTGTTGGCACCTCAAAAAGCATAAAAATAGACGGAAGCAGATATATTGTCATGTATGCACACACCCTTCTTTCATTAGTTTAGATGAACCATTGATGATCAATTCGGACCAGTGCATACAATTAAAATTAATTTTACCTAAATAGATGGTGCAGAATAAACTACAACAACTAGATTTGCAACCACGGGATGTTGACGATATCTTCAAAGAACATTGCAACAGCAGCTAGGCTTCACATCAACATATGGTAAGCCAGTGTGTTTTAGTACATGTTAAATGTAATGCGAGTGGGTTGCTTTCTTGGCTTGTGCCCTCAACGTGTAATCCTACCGAATTACAAATAGTTCAGTTGTCTGCTTTGCTATATTGCTTGATTCGAATGCTTATTTGTTGTTACGTTATACCTGAGTTGGCCAATATGTCAGCAGTGCCTGTTGTACTATCGTAAAGAAATGCATGCCTATTTCCTTTGAGTCCTTAACTTTTCCTCTCAACTTCATCACAAGACTGTCTTCGTAGTTTATATGAGGCCACACTGTTAAGTTCTTTCTCAGATTATTTCAACTGCTTAGATGCCTTGGCAACTTAAATATAGCGGTTGTACACTCCCTGAGGGAGTCCCGGATTAGGGGGTGTCCGGATGACCGGACTATGACCTTTGGCCGGACTCCTGGACTATGAAGATACAAGATTGAAGACTTCGTCCCGTGTCTGGATGGGACTTTCCTTGGCGTGGAAGGCAAGCTTGGCGATACGGATATGTTGATCTCCTCCCATTGTAACCGACTCTGTGTAACCCTAGCCATCTCCGGTGTCTATATAAACCGAAGGGTTTTAGACCGTAGGACGAACAACAATCATACCATAGGCTAGCTTCTAGGGTTTAGCCTCTCTGATCTCGTGGTAGATCTACTCTTGTACTACCCATATCATCAATATTAATCAAGCAAGAGTAGGGTTTTACCTCCATCGAGAGGGCCCGAACCTGGGTAAAAACATCGTGTCCCTTGTCTCCTGTTACCATCTGCCTAGACGCACAGTTCGGGACCCCCTACCCGAGATCCGCCGGTTTTGACACCGACATTGGTGCTTTCATTGAGAGTTCCTTTGTGTCGTCACCTTTAGGCCCGATGGCTCCTCCGATCATCAACAACGATGCGGTCCAGGGTGAGACTTTTCTCCTCAGACAGATCTTCGTATTCGGCGGCTTTGCACTGCGGGCCAATTCGCTTGGCCATCTGGAGCAGATCGAAAGCTACGCCCCTGGCCATCAGGTCAGGTTTGGAAGTTTGAACTACACAGCTGACATCCGCGGAGACTTGATCTTCGACGGATTCGAGCCACAGCCGAGCGCGCCGCACTGTCCCGATGGGCATGATCTATCTCTGCCGCCGGACAGTGCCCAGGAGGCCGCCCCAGTGTCCGCTCCGACCCTTAGCTCGGAGCCGACTGCGCCAATCGAGGACGGGTGGCTGGACGCCGCCTCGGGGGCTGCAATTTCTACGGCGATCGAGCTGAACACCAGTCTTGTCCTTTGCGAAGCTCGTGAATCCAAGGTGCCGAACTCCTTTCTGGACTCCAAACCTTCCGTGCCCCTGCCGATCAAACCCGATTGGGCACCGATCATGGAGTTCACCGCCGGGGACATCTTTCAGCACTCGCCCTTTGGCGACATTCTGAATTCACTAAAGTCTCTCTCTTTATCAGGAGAGGTCTGGCTGGACTACAGTAAGCAAGGTTGGGATGCGGACGACGAAGAAATTCAAAGCCCACCCACCACCCACTTCATAGCCACTGTCGATGATTTAACCGACATGCTCGACTTCGACTCCGAAGACATCGACGGTATGGATGTTGATGAAGGAGATGACCAAGAACCAGCGCCTATAGGGCACTGGAAAGCCACCTCATCATATGACCAAGAACCAGCGCCTATAGGACACCCCAAAAGAAGGGAATGGCGATGGAACAACGGAGGATGACCCCTCCAAGAAGCAGCCTAAGCGCCGGCGTCAGTGGCGCCACTCTAAATCCTGCCAAAGCAAAAACAACGATTCCGGCACGGGAGATAATAACACCCCGGACAGTGCCGAAGACAACCCCCTCTAGCAGGATTCAGCACAGGAGGATGGAGAAGTCAGCCCTCATGAGAGAGCGGCAGACACGGAGGTCGAGGACGATAATTACATGCCTCCCTCCGAAGACGAGGCAAGCCTCGACGACGACGAATTTGTCGTGCCTGAGGATCTAGTCGAACAAGAGCATTTCAAACACAGGCATATGGACACGGCAAGCAGCCTCAAGAAAAAACAGCAGCAGCTTAGAGCTGACCAAGACTTGCTAGCCGACCGATGGACTGAAGTCCTTGCGACCGAAGAGTATGAACTCGAACGCCCCTCCGAGAGCTACCCAAAGCGCAGGCTGCTACCCCGATTAGAGGAGGAAGCAACTAAACCTACATCACCAGGGTATGATGTGGTCGACTGGCCACCTCGTGGCCACGACAGAGAGGCCTCTCGGCCATCAATTCAAGCCGCACCCCGGCGCCGCTCAAAAAGTACCAAGGCACAGGGAAACGCGCCAGACCTATGAGACATATTGGAGGACAAGGCAAGGCAAACAAGATCGATCTACGGATCGCGTGGGCGCCCCACGACACGTGACGATAACCGTCACGCCGGATATGGCAAATACGGCCACGCCGAACACATCAGACAAAGCTCATCTGGGCTACGTCGTGATATAGCCCAGTACAGAGGCGCCGCACACCCACTATGCTTCACAGATGAAGTAATGGATCAGCAAATCCCCGAGGGTTTTAAACCCGTAAACATCGAATCATACGATGGCACAACAGATCCCGTGGTATGGATCGAGGATTATCTCCTTCATATCCACATGGCCCACAGTGATGATCTACACGCTATAAAATACCTCCCACTCAAGCTTAAAGGACCAGCTCGGCATTAGCTTAACAGCCTGACAGCAGAGTCAATTGGTTGCTGGGAGGACCTGGAAGCTGCATTCCTTGACAATTTACAGGGCACTTATGTGCGACCACCAGACTCCGATGACCTAAGCCACATAATTCAGTAGCCAGAGGAATCGGCCACACAATTCTGGACACGGTTCCTAACCAAGAAAAATCAAATAGTCGACTGTCCGGACTCAGAGGCCCTCGCAGCCTACAAGCATAACATCTGAGACGAATGGCTTGCCCGGCACCTAGGACAGGAAAAGCCGAAATCCATGGCAGCCCTCACAACACTCATGACCCGCTTTTGTGCGGGAGAAGACAGCTGGCTAGCTCATAGTAATAACATGACCAAGAGCCCTGGTAATTCGGATACCAAGGACAACAATGGTCGATCGCGTTGCAACAAATACAAGGGCCGCATTAACAGCGACAACGCTGAGGATACGGCAGTCAATGCCGGATTCCGAGGCTTCAAACCCGGTCAGCGGAAAAATCCATTCAAAAGAAGTACTCCGGGCCTGTCCAATTTGGACCGAATACTCGATCGCTTGTGCCAAATACACGGCACCCTCGAAAAACCAGCCAACCACACCAACAGGGATTGTTAAGTGTTCAAGCAGGCAGGCAAGTTGAGCGCCGAAAACAGAGACAAGGGGTTGCATAGCGATGACGAGGAGGAGCCCCGGTCGCTGAACAACAGGGGACAGAAGGGCTTTCCCCCACAAGTGCAGACGGTGAACATGATATACGCAACCCACATCCCCAAAAGGGAGCAGAAGCGTGCACTCAGGGGCGTATACGCGTTGGAGCCAGTCGCCCCAAAGTTCAACCCGTGGTCCTCCTACCCGATCACTTTTGATCGAAGGGACCACCCCACTAGCATCCGCCATGGCAGATTCACCGCGTTGGTTCTAGACCCAATCATTGACAGATTTCACCTCACTAGAGTCCTCATGGACGGCGGCAATAGCCTGAACCTGCTTTATCAGGATGCAATGCGAAAATGGGCATAGATCCCTCAAGGATTAAACCCGCAAAGACGACCTTTAAAGGCGTCATACCAGGTGTAGAGGCCAACTGTACAGGCTCAGATACACTCGAAGTGGTCTTCGGATCCCCAGATAATTTCCGAAGCGAGGAGTTAATCTTCGACATAGTCCCGTTCCGCAGTGGCTATCACGCCTGCTCGGACGAACCGCATTTGCAAAGTTCAATGTGGTGCCGCACTACGCATACCTCAAGCTCAAGATGCCAGGCCCTCGAGGAGTCATTACGGTCAACGGAAACACCGAACGCTGTCTCCGAACGGAGGAGCATACGGCGGCCCTAGCGGTGGAAGTACAAAGTAGCCTCTCAAGGCAATTCTCCAGTCCGGCTATCAAACGTCCGGACACCGTCAAGCGTGCCCAGAGTAACCTACAAAAAGACCTCCTGGCACGTTCCGAGCAAGCGTAGCAGTGCGGCCCCAACCCCAGCCCTCGCGAAATTGCGAAACCAGTACTATGCGTACATAATTATGCCCTGGAAATACCATGGGCATAAGGGGAGGGGCACAACCACGGCACGGCCAACATGCGGCTCAACCGCACCAGGGGCTCCAAATTTTGTCATTTCTTTTTTCTTACTTTCAGGACTCCATTCTCCGAAAGGCCTGTCCGGCAGTACAATCGCCGAACACACAATGCAACAGCCAGGGAGGCAGCAAGCTACGTCGAATGTCCAGGTGGTATCTTTAACGAGCTAAATACCTGTCTTACATAAAGTCCCGCAGCTTGCTCCTAGAGGGGGCATGTCAAATAATCCCATCTTTTGCTTATTGCACTATTTGTATCGTTCTGCTTTCACAGCAGCCATTTAATAAACAATACATAGCTCTTGTCTATTATTGCATTCATTTTTTATGTAAATATGTTCAGTTATAACATTATGCAACCGTACACTTTGGTACGGCCAATACACCAGGGGCTTAAGTACCCCAGAATATGGTGTGAGAAGACCGAACACTCTCACAAGTGCGGCACCCCGAACTTATAGCATTATATGCATCGGCTCCAAATCATGTCTTGGGTCAATAGTTGGGTTTGCCCGGCTCCCATGTTTTGGTACCTTACGTTCCGCTATATCGGCTAAGGTAGCGCTGGGAGAACTACTGTGATTGTGCCCCAGTTGAGTTGGGTTAAGCACCTCAGTAGAGAAAGCTAAAACTGACCGTCATGATAGGGCGAGAGCCGGTTGCTGTTCGAGAGGTTTTTTGAGTCCCTAAAGACTTATGCCGCTTAGAGCGAGGAGCTGGCTTTGTCCGGCCTAGGCGTGGATAGCGCCCCGAACTCGGTCTTCCGAATACTAGGGGCTTCGCCTAAATTTAAAATTATAGAATTCTATGGCTAAGTGAGAGTGATAAAGCATTATAGTCCGGTTGCCTTGTTCGTTGTGCTGAGCGTCTCCCTCGAAGGACCCAAGATTGGGAACAAGAGCGCTCAGGTTTATCCCGAACATCCCAGCACTCGTGGCATGGGGGTAGAAGCCGACGAGTTGCATCTCTCGGATTTAATAAACGGCTGCACAGAAGGTAATATTTTAAATTCAAAAAGCGTTGCTTAGCGCATATGAACAAGTTTTCAGCGCACAGGATAAACACGAGCGAGTTTACTCAAAAATTAAATCCTTGGAACATTCGTTCGCCACAAGGCAGGCACCCTTCAGGACGCCCTCATAATACATCTCGGGCATGTGATGCTCCTTCCCCTCCGGTGGCCCATCCGTCACCAGCTTCTCAGCATCCAGCTTGCCCCAGTGCACTTTAGCACGGGCAAGGGCCCTACGGGCGCCTTCGATGCATACGGAGCGCTTGATGACTTCAAGTCGTGGACAGGCATCCACCAGTCGCCTCACCAGCCCAAAGTAGCTCCCAGGCATGACCTCCCTAGGCCATAGCCGGACTATTAGGCCCTTCATGGCCTGTTCGGCTACATTATGGAGCTCGAGCAGTTGCTTCAGCTGGTCGCTCAAGGGCACCGGGTGTCCGGCCTCAACATACTGGGACCAGAACACCTTCTCCGTCGAGCTCCCTTCCTCGGCTCGGTAGAATTTGGCAGCGTTGGACACACTGCGGGGCAGATCTGCGAATGCTCCTGGAGAGCTCCGGACTCGGGTAAGTAACAAGTAATTCACTTTCACATGCTTGATTTGCATAGAGAATGCCTTACCCGCCGCTATCTTCTTCATCGCCTCAATTTCCTGGAGGGCTTTTTGGGCTTCGGCCTTGGCGGATTTGGCGCTCTCAAGGGCCGAGGCAAGCTCGGACTCTCGAGTCTTTGAGTCAAGCTCCAATCTCTCGTGTTTCTTCACAAGAGCATGGAGCTCTTGCCGCACCTCCTCCGCCCGCGCCTCCTGCTTTTCTCGCTCGGTGCGCTCCACGACCGCATTGTCTTCGGCCTTGGAAAACGCTTCCTTCAGGGTTGCCACCTCGGTTGTGGCCCCTGTAACATTCACGTTGGTCCTATCACTATTTACAACCAGGTATTTTTATATATACTTACATAAGGTACTACCTACCTTCTTTGTCCTCGAGATGCTTCTTGGCAAGGCCGAGCTTGTTCTCGGACCGCTCGAGGCTCTGCTTCAATGCATCGACCTCCGTAGTCAGTGCGGCAGAGGTCAGCAGCGCAGCCTGCATTCCCATATTGACATATTTATGTTAGACTCCTGCATATATCTTTTTAGATCCTCAGTCTGGCTTTTCTTTCTGAACACCGAACTGAGCATCAGGGGCTACTATCTATGCGGTAATATTTTTACATGTCTTAAATACATACCTCAAATCCTATTAGAAGGCTGGCACAGGCTTCTGTCAGCCCGCTCTTGGCGGACTGAACCTTCTGGATCACCGCACTCATAATAGTGCGGTGCTCCTCGTCCATGGAGGCGCCGTTAAGCACCTCCAGCAAATTATCCGGTGCCTCCGGTTGGACGGAGCTCACCGGCATCATAGGCTTTCCCTCCTTACGAGGGGGCCGCCTGCCAGACTCCGGAACCACTGAAGGTTCCGGTGTGGCGTCCGGCCTAGGGCCGGACTTAGAGCCCTTTGGGGTTTTATCTCCTTTGCGCGTGGAATCCGGAAGGTCGCCTTGCGGTGCCTCCGGGGCTACCTCCTCTTGGCTCGTCCCCTTTTGGGACTCCACCTCGGCATTGTCCGTGGGGCAAGGGAAGGTAGCGGTCGGGAGTGAAAGACTATTCATGTCCGACGAATCCAGGGATCCGCTCGATGTAGCGTCGAGTTGGGCCTTGGGCGGACTGCATGATAATGTTCGGTGTTAGAAGATACTGTGCAATAAAGGAATGCCATGAGTCATTTTGGTATCCGGATACTTACGATTTTGCCAGGGGCTTGGCCCTGGACGGCCACTCCTCTCCACCGTCGTCGGTGCTGGTGGAGTAGTCCGGAAGAAGGGTCTTTCCCTTCTTGGACCCTCCGGCCTCCCCAGTTGGGGCGGCCTTCCTTTTCTTTCCTCCCCCCATTGGAGGGGGAGAGGCTTCTTCTTCCTCCTCGTCGTCTTCGGGGGAGGAGTGCGCTTCAGGGTCATCGGGCAATGAATCTGACACCACCAGGCGCCGGGAACTCTTTCGAGTTCCCATGGCCTTCTTCTTGTCCTTCTTATCCGGCACCGCGTGAGGTGCCGGGGCCAGCATCTTCGCCAAGCATGCATCTGCTGGGCCTTCGGGCAAAGGAGCCGGACAGTCGATCTGTCCGAACGTCTTCTTCCAGTCCTGTCAAAGGAGCGGGAGCTTAGATCCCGCATAGAGTCAAACTATGAAAAACAAGTATCCTGTAAAGGGTAAAACAAGCTTACTGCACTGGCTTGGCGCTTCGCACAGAATTCACGATCCTCAGTAATGGGCGGGGGAACCTCGGCGCCCTTGAACATCACTTTCCAGACATCCTCGTGCGTTGTGCCGAAGAGCCTGGACAAAGTTTGGTGCTGGGCCGGGTTGAACTCCCACAAGTTAAAGCCCCGTCGTTGACACAGGAGGATCCGGCGGAAGAGCATGACCTGGACTGCGTTGACAAGTTTAACCTTCTTGTCCACCAGGTTTTGGACGCAGGTTTGGAGTCCGGTCACCTCTTCCAAATTACCCCACGACAGGCCCGTCTCTTTCCAGGAGGTGAGCCGTGTGGGGATGCCAGATTGGAATTCGGGGGCCGCTGGGGTCACGCGGCTCGGTGATGTAGAACCACCCCAATTGCCACCCTTTGATGGTTTCCACAAAGGAGCCCTCGAGCCATGTGACGTTGGGCATCTTGCCCAACATGGCGCCTCCACACTCTGCTTGCCGGCCGCCCACTACCTTCGGCTTGACATTGAAGGTCTTTAGCCATAAACCGAAGTGGGGCTTGATGCGGAGGAAGACCTCGCACACGACGATAAACGTCGAGATGTTGAGGATGAAGTTCGGGGCCAGATCGTGGAAATCCAGGCCGTAGTAGAACATGAGCCCTCGGACAAATGGGTGAAGTGGGAAGCCCAGTCCACGGAGGAAATGGGGGAGGAACACCACCCTCTCATGGGGCCTGAGGGTGGGAATGAGCTGCCCCTCGTCTGGAAGCCCGAGCGCGATGTCATTGGACAAGTATCCGGCCTTCCTCAACTTTATTATGTGCCCCTCCATGACGGAGGAGGCCATCCACCTGCCTCCCGCTCCGGACATGGCTGGAGAAGGTCGAGGTGGGAAGTGCGGACTTGGGCGCTGGAGCTCGAGTGCACGGAGATGGATAAGCAAAGGAGGAAGAAGGCGTAAATGGAAAGAGTGGATCCTTATCCCCTTATATGGGCGGACGAAACTATGTACCCCCACCAGCCTGGTAAAACTCGCTTATCTCCCAAGCGCCGTGATTAATGGCACAGTTGGGTTACCCACGCCCGTATTGATGAGAATCCCGGAATAAGGGGACACGATCTCTGCTTTGACAAGAAGTGCCAAGGAAACCGCCTCGCTAAACGCGCTGAGGTGGGACAGTAAAACGATTCGAATAAAGGCTTGGCCGTGGCATGATGTCACGCTGCGGAATACATCAGCAGATTAGATTTGTACAAATATTATTCTCTCTATGGAGGTATGTGGAACTTATTTTGCAGAGCCGGACACTATCCTTGTGTTCAACATCTTCTATGAAGTATTCGGAGGAGGAACCCGCCTTGCAATACCGAAGACAATTTGCACGCCGGACTCATCGTCATTGAAGACTGGTTCAGGGGCTACTGAGGGAGTCCTGGATTAGGGGGTGTCCGGATGACTGGACTATGACCTTTGGCCAGACTCCTGGACTATGAAGATACAAGATTGAAGACTTCGTCCCGTGTCCGGATGGGACTTTCCTTGGCGTGGAAGGCAAGCTTGGCAATACGGATATGTAGATCTCATCCCATTTTAACCAACTCTGTGTGATCCTAGCCCTCTCCGGTGTCTATATAAACCGGAGGGTTTTAGTCCGTAGGACGAACAACAATCATACCATAGGCTAGCTTCTAGGGTTTAGCCTCTCTGATCTCGTGGTAGATCTACTCTTGTACTACCCATATCATCAATATTAATCAAGCAGGAGTAGGGTTTTACCTCCATCGAGAGGGCCCGAACCTGGGTAAAAACATCGTGTCCCTTGTCTCCTGTTACCATCCACCTAGACGCACAGTTCGGGACCCCCTACCCGAGATCCGCCGGTTTTGACACCGACACTCCCTTTCAACTTTCATCTTACCATTTTAATTTCTTTTTGGTTGATGCTGCTTCAAACCATTTAAATATAGTTTGCCATGCTCGGCAATAATTCGTCAGTCGTTTACCATGTAAGCTTACTTCCTGGATCATACGATAACTATCTCTTACTTATGTCCAGCGGAAACCTTTCAGGATGTCGTTCACACTAGGACACAATGTACAACCCCAGAATCTATTTGTGGAAGCAGTGCGCCATCCATGTTACCATATGGTAGCAGTTTAGAGGCAACACCGCCGGAGAGCAGTCTGAGCACAGATATTATAGTGCTTGAGGCTCTACTAGAGGCAGAAAGAGATGGTGTGGCTGCCATGAATGAGGTAATCTTTATCTTGAAGCTGGAAATTACGGAATTAGTGGCACGCATTATGCAAGCAACCCAAGAATTGGAGGAAGTAAGAATGTTGCATTTGAAGACGGAGGAGGTCCTGCTATTTTTGCTATCTGAAGCCCAAGGTAATCTCGGTTCTTCTTTAGATACCAGTTGAAATTGTCATTAGATTATTGTACTTGCATGTTGTGTCATGTCTCTAAATGGATTATGTTGCAAGACCCCCTATGTTGTCCAGAATTCCATGTTGTCCATGTGTTGTAATGATCCGAATTTTTTAGGCGAGGTAATCCTCAGTACTTGTATGATTGACATAAGGTGAACTGTTTTTCGTGTGAGCATATTGTATTGGATGAATTAACTATTTGAATCAGAGTGTATCCAACCTATTGAATTCGAAGATCACGGTATTTCTAAATCATAATCATATATAAAGGTGGAATAAATCTTTGTTGTGATTTTGAAGAAATAAATAACAAAACGTATAATTATCTGTGGATATTCGTAATCGAATACAAACTGGATTTGAATTTAGTTTGCCAGGTCCCAGGGCAAACGTGAATGCTAATTCTCCCAAGTTTTGAACGAAGCGGCTAAACACCCACTATAATTTGTGGGCTGCCCGAAGCAAGTGTTTGCGAGATGGAAATTACTGTCTACCCCTGACACTTGACATCCTTATCGACCGGAGTTACACTGCTGTCGATAGGGGTAGACTAGTAACTTCAATCAGACGTGACACGACGGCCTCTGAGCCCATTCAGACACGATGGGCACCAAACATGGGCGGCAAAACACATTTGATTCAGGCTCATCCGAAAGACATGTATCTCTTCCTCCATTTCCCCATTCATACACGGTGGGCGGCAAAACAAACTCTCCTCGTCCGAAACCAATGTAGGCTAATATTTTAAATAGGGGCAGATGTTTAACTTCCATCAGACGTGACACAACCGCCCTACCTGTCAGCCCTGTTCATACGCCGTGGGCGCCAACCGTGGGCGGCAAAACACCCTCTCCTCGCCCGAAATAGTTACCGGCAAATATTTGGGAGATGTGAGATTACCGTCCTATCCCCAACCAACGCGATGTCTGAAATTTTAAACGGGGGATAAGTTCGTAACTTTCCCCCATTTCAGAGAAGCGTGTCCCAAAGTTTGAGATCGCCCCCCTCCCCTCCATTTCCCCATTCATACACCATCGGTGGCACGACAACCTCCGCACTGCGGCCAGCTTCCTCCGTCCGCCACCCCATCCTCCACCTTGCCAGAGCCGCTACCCCTACCCTGTCGTCCACTGCAAGAGATGGACGTCTCTCATCCACGGCGCTGGACCAGGATCCTTTCATCGCCTCCTCATCGGCATCGTTGTCCACCTTGCCGTTGCCACTCCTACGACCGCCTCATCCACGGCAACAAGATATATCCCTCGACCCGGCCGTCTGCCGTCTAAAGTCTTCTTCCCCGCTGCCGACAGCCATCGCACCCGCAGCACCCTCAACGTATCAGCATAGGCCTACACGGCGTCGCAAGAGAGGTGGTAATCTTCCATATGTGCTTAAGTTATTGATCTCACCCGGAAAATAGATCGTGATTTTTTTACTGTACTTTTCTTGTCCGTACCAAATCGTAGTGGCTAGTTGAAAGCAAACTTTGGTTGCGAAGTAGCTTTGTCCGGTTTGCACCTTCAGATCTGCCATGGCATGGGCACTATACTCGTAAAGCTTATGGTTTCCCCCCTTTATATTCACTACCATCATCGTAGGTGCTTCGTGTCGTGCTAGCACTGCTCCTCAAGACCTCAACCCAAAGCTTACGTGTTCAAATACGAATCTGATATGATGCTCATATCACTAAAACAGAGAATGTTTAATTGGTCACCTAATGTTCCTATATTCGTTTCGAAAAGCATGTGCGCCACCCACTGGTCCAGCTAGTTCCACTTTCCTGATTTTTCTTTTGATGCTTAGGGTTTTCCCCTTTTATCTACTCTACTATGATCTGCGTAGGTGCTTTCTGTCGTACTAGCATTACTCCACCCTTCAAGCTAAACAACACAACACTCAGAATTCGAAAGCTTAGTTGTTCAAATATGATTGTGATATGATACTGATATTAGTTAACCGACACATTTAATTGGTTAGCTAAAGGTCCCACTTGAGTTTCCAAATGCATGTCGCGACATATAGAGAGACAGCATAATTGCATTTCTTTGTCACTTGTTGACCGTACTTTCTTGTCCATACCAAATCTTAGTTGTTATTTCAAAGCAAACATCGGTTGCTAACTACCCTTTGCGCGGTTTGCAGCTTCAGATCTGCCATCCCACTGCCACGGTCAACACTATACTCATCATGCTTATGTTTTCCCCATTTTATGATGACCACAATCAGCCTACGTGGTTCGTGTCGTAATAGCACTGCTCCACCCATCGAGCTAAACAAGCTTAGTTGTACAAATTCATATCTGATATTATTGCTGATATTAGTAAAACTGAGAGATGTTTAATTGGTTAGCTAAATGTTCCTACTTTAGTTTCGAAATGCATGTGAGCCACATATGGAGAGACCGGAAAGAATAGTATTTCTCTGTGCGCTCTGGTTCATCATGGGTGGCCAACCGACATTGTATTGAAAGACTTGTAATATCTTCAATCTGCTTGCTCTTTTGCTCTTCTTTAAGATGATACTCTTCTCTTGCGGTCGACTGGTCAGGTCGAGTTGTTCTCCCTTAGTATATTTTGAATCTGTCAGGTCAGGTCGACTTGTTCTTCTTTACTATATGTTGAAGCTATCATCTGCGAAGTGTCATCACTTCTGGAGCTCTCATATTTTGAGTAGTAGGCCACATTATATTAATGCACACAACAAATTACAGCATGCATGGCATCTTTTAAAAGAATTGCAGAGATAGCACAAAGGGGTTTACAGGGAGGCAGTATTGGATTAGAATCACTTCTGCATTACAAAGAAAATCTCACTTGTTTTTATGTTTTCATGCATGTCAGATATTGAACATTATCAAAATGAATATGAGAATGGGCGCACGAGAGGAATATTGCGGAACAATCCACTGGCTAACAAACTTGGCATGGTGGAGGATGGCCTATCTTATTCACCCATCAAGGTGCTTGCTCTAACTTTGCAAAGTTGTATTGGTCGCACATATTTTGCATCTGACCTCTTGCATTACTTCTACTTTGTTACACCATCTGCTTAGTTTAAGCATCATATATGAGTATATGCCATAACTATCCATTTTCTGTACCTATTCCATGTGTCGTCACACTATGTTTTTCCAGTCAAATGTTGTTCTTTCGTAATAGATGTCCAAAAGGAAGAGGGTGAGTGCAGATCCTCAAGGAGTACAAACTAGGTATTTGGAAAAGGTAGTGATACCTGTTAAATCAGATAGATCAGCAGCCACAGAAAACACAGGCCCAACTGTACCACACTTTACCCCTACTCCAGTGGCCAAACCCCTATTAGAACTGCTGGGAGCCCAGCGTCAGGTAATGTCTATGATATCAATTAAAAATTTGAACTCCTAAATTTCTGCTTGTGCCTTACCTTCTCTCTTGTATGAAAACTAATTTCAGATGAATCTCCTTGCTCAAAGGATCATACGATCTCAAAACAATAATGGGCTCTGCATTGCTCTTGTCAGTACCTCTCTCCCTTTTGCCTTGTAACGATGTACTTAATTAATTGCTATTTGATTATGTATCATCAGTCTGCACCTGAGCTTCATTATCCTCTGTTTCTTCCAATATTATTTGATCTATATTTACTCTTTGCAAAATGTAGAATAATGGCAATGCTTATAAAGAATTTTCTTTGGGGAATTTATTGAATTATCCTTCCATCAACATGGAGAAGGGCTTTGTCCAGCCCGTGTTAACATGTAATGTAAGTTCATCCTTCTCAAGCCTTCAAACTTTGTTCTAGTATAGATTTGGATAGGCATCATTTCCTCCACTGCTGTTTGCTTTGCTGTTTACATCTGATTGGATGTTTGCAACAACTACCAGTTTCAAATTGTAGTTGTAAAAACATGTTCCTTATGCAGAACAGATCCATTTATTTGCTTATATAATTGTGAAACCTGTTACGTGTCTCCTTGTTTCTCTTTCAGAGTCGTATCTCTTACGCCAGGCAGAACTTTTGGGAAGATAGTGAGCCAAGCCATCTTGAGGACAGCGAGATGACCCCAAGGTCCTGTCTTGATGAAGACAGTGAGTTGAAGCTACTCACCAGCAGGTGTGAGACAACCTCTATGCAGTCGCTGCCTCAATCAGTTCGACTTCTTCAGTCTCAACTTAAAGCGGAAAGGCTTGCTTCAACTCAGCTCCGACTTGAAGTCAAAGATGCAATGAAGATGTCAGAGGACTGCCGTGCGCACCATCATGCCTTAAATCTAGTGTTGATGCATCTATCGTTGACACAACTGAGGTCTACTCAGCTTCTTCAGCTGTTTGGGGGGGCCGACCTGGCTAGGCCTAGTGCCTTCTAAAGTGCTCTCAGTTTTGTATATTCTTTTGTCGGCGCGTTTATTTGCACTGGTGGCGAACTTTGATGCCCAGTGGATGTAATATGGGTGATAGCCGTGATAGCCTAGCGTAAGTTGCTTGCTTATTTATTTCCTTGTTGTCTTGTTTATTTGTTTGCTTGTAGTCATTGTAGTTCTTTTTCCGTGGTTTGCTAGTGGCTGCAATAACCTATTTTTTAAAAACTAGGCCACAATAACCATGGGCTAATATTTACTGTAGTGACACTGGGCCTCCTACGGGCCGTAGAAACAGTGGGCCTTCTATGGGCCGTAGAAACAATGGGCCTTCTACGGGCCGTACAAACAATGGGCTTCCTACGGGCCGTATCATCAATGGGCCTTATACGGGCAGTATGATCGATTGGCCAAACATGGGTCAATAACAGGCCGCATTATGGCCGTAAACGGGCTAGAGTTGGAATCGTCTGTTCATGTGTCGACCATAAAGGGCCATCGTTAATAGGCCATATTTCATGACACTATGAAAACGGCCCAACGTACCACAAACGGGCCGACTGTAACCACGGGCTGAATTTGGCCCATAAGCAGAAAATGACAATAACGGGCCATAAGTAAACGAATGCTGGAAATGAGCCCAAGAATAAATGGGCTATGAGAAGGCCGAAAGATAACATGGGCTGGAAACGGCCCAACGGAATAATGGGCCCTTAATGGGTATAAAGTGATACACTGTTCATTACGGGCCAGTTTCACCACGGGCCGTTAATGGGTGTAAAGTAATACAATGTTCATTACGGGCCAGTTTCACCACGGGCCGTTAATAGGCCAAGAGTTACATAGGGCCTCATATGGGCCGAAAGACGTCATGGGCCATACATGGGCCAGAAGTGAAAACGGGCTGGAATCATATTGGGTGGCCCAGATGACGCTACTGGGCCTAATTCGGATAGGGCGTAACGGGCCTTGGGTTAGCGGGCTGTAAATGGGCTATATGCGAACATGCCGTTAACAGGCTTTACATGGGCCGGGCCGCCACCTTTTGACCAAGTCAAACGGGCCGGCCTTTTCACAGGAATGGGCCTCTGTTGGGCCGTGCCACGTGTCGACGTATCATAGGCGCCTTCTGTCCAATGAGTGGATGACATCTGTCCCAACGATGAGCCGACACGTGTTTCCTCCAGCCAATGATGATTTTACACGTGGAAAATCCCCATTGGCCGGGCCTGTTAATGGGTTATCGGATCCAAAACCCGACCCGATAGCTTAACGGCGTTTCGTTATGGTGGATGCCACGTGTCGGTCATCCTTGACGAAAGCACTTCTGTGACGCACGATTTATCATCATGGAAGTGGACACTTCCGTGATGATAATTTTGGTAATGTCATGGAACACTTCTACGACAGCACAGGTATGACTATCTTGATTCTGTCATAAATTTGTCATGGATGTACATGCATGACAAAAAACCCGACCTACTGTGACAAACACGTATCATCACGGAAGTGTATTTTTTTTGTAGTGCTCGGACGTCCGTGTGCTGTGTACAGATTCATGGCTTATGTGTTCCCAGCGGTCGGACGACCGATAACTGTCAGACGTCCGGACATATTTGTGCCACCGGACGTCCGGTGTTGTCTGTACGTCCGACCCCTTCTGTGCACTTAAGTGGCTCAAACGGTCACTTTTTCCACACCCACTATATATAGGCTTCTCCCTTCCACGGGATGAGGTTGACCATTCACTTTGAGCTTGCCAAGAACACTTTTCACTCTCTCTTTCTCTCAATCCTCTACACCAAATTCTAGATCCCAAGGGATTTAGGAACATTTGAGAGAAGTTCTCCAATCAAGTGATAGATCCACTCCTTCCCCTTCTTTGCACCAAATGAATTTGTGATTTGAGCAAGTCTTGAGCTTTTCCCCAACGTTCTTATTACTCTTGGAGGTTGGAGACTCCTAGGCGGTAGGAGTCTTTCAGAGAGGAATCAACCTTTGTGATTACCCCCGAAAAAGTTTGTGAGGGTTTGGAGACCACCCCAAGGTCTACCACTAGTGGTTGAGAAACGCCTCGGTGGTGTTGTCTCAAAGGGAGAATAGGGTGAGCCTTCGTTGCGTTGGTGTGCCTTCGTGGTAACATCCACCTCTCTAACGGTGACTAGCTTACCTCCAAGGAAGTGAACATCGGCATACATCCTCGTCTCCCGGAGTTGCGGTTATTCCTAACCCTAACTTTCTACTTGTGGTTACTTATCTCTTAGCACTTACTTATATCATATTGTGCTTGCTTACTTACATGCTCGTGTTACTTGCTTAGTACTTAGTACTCACTTGCAATTGTTAGGCTCACCTTCATATTCCACATTATGGCCTAAAATTGCTAAGTAATAATTAAAATTTGTAATTGTACCTATTCACCCCCCCCCCTCTAGGTCCATCTCGATCCTTTCAATTGGTATCAGGGCCTCGTGCTCTATTCTTGCGGTTTAACCGCCCTAGAGCGAGATGAACACCGATGGGACTCCCCTGGTTGCAGATCCGAAGGATAAAGGCGAGGCTTCTTCTGAAGTCATGTCCTTTACGTCTAAGGATCTGGAAAGGGCCCTTGCTAAGCAAAAAGAGGAGCATGATGCTTATCTTGAGGCCTTGGTCCAAATGAGATTAGCCATGTTGTCCATGGTGCTTGCACCACTCTCGGGTGATGCGGCTTCGAGGCCAACTATGCCTGCTTCATCACTTGGTCAACAACCTTCTAGCAATGAACACTCAAGTGTTCCTTGGCTTTATGCAAGACCTCAGGTTGAGAAATCAAGATATAATCCTCAAGGCAAACCTCCTTTACTTGATGCCACTTCTGAATTTTATTTGTGGAGAGTTGCTATGCAGGATCATCTTCGATATGGAAACGATGAGATGCTGGAGATCTTGGAGTATGGTTACCATGTGGTTGATCCAAAGAATCCTACACCAAGAGAAATTTATGACAAGAATATCAATGACACTGCAATCATGTGTATAAGCAGAGGTATGGTTGAAAAGCAAAGGAGACCGTGCATACACATCACAAGTGCCAAGGAACTATGGCAAAGTATTATAAGATCCAAGACCGGCACCTCTACCCTCCGGAGTGCTCAATATGAAATTGCCAAGGGGCAATTGCAAAACTTTTGTATGGAGAAAGGTGAAACCCCCAATCAACTCCTTGAGTGTCTCATGACTCTCACTGTTGACATTGAGTCATGTGAGTGTGACAAGACACAAGATGGATTCAACATGACTAAATGATTCCTTGTGGATAAGTTGCTTCATGCTCTTGCCCCATATCACCATCAAATGGTGTGGGACATAAGACAACACCATGCCTTCAAGGAAATGACTACAGATGATATCATATCCACCTTTCCAACTATTTGAAGAGTCAAAGGCTAATGACACAAAACATCTTGCCATGCATGGTACCCCAACATCAAAGATCAATCTTGCGTTGAAGGCCAAGCATGTATGTGAAGATGAGCAAACTGAAGAAGAAGAAGATGATGATGATGATGAAGACATTGATGAGATTGAATCTAATGAGGGCCCTTCATATGAAGACATGGCTCTCTTTGTCAAGAAGTTTAGCGCGGGAAAATTCAAGGGAAGATTTCAAAAGAAGAAAGTAAGAAAATGCTACAACTGTGAAGAAACCAACCACTTCTCCAACGAGTGCCCTTATGAGAAGAGAGAGGATAAACCAAGGTTTCCCAAGACCTTTCCAAAGACGAAGTTGCCAAATCCTTTGAACTCCAAGCTCAAGAGAGATGGGAAAGCAATGGTTGCTCAAGAAGAATCCAATCCGGATGATGTTAGTGGTGTTGCTGGAGTTGCTCAAGACTCTCAAAACACTTTGGGGTTAGTGAACAAGAGTGGTGATGTGGTCACCTACAACTACATGAAAGACTACAAGGGCAACGCTCACAAGTGTCTAATGGCAAAGGCTGTGGTAGAAGATGGAGAGGACCAAAGCTCTCCTGACAAGGTGAAGGTAACCCCATGATCAAATCCTCCTCTTTTCACTCCGTCTACTCCTAGTGATGAGTATCTTGATCTAGATGATCTTATGCTTGCTAAAATTAATAAGTTTATGTGCTCCCTCAAAGGAAAGAAGCTCACTATGTTTTGTATGCTTATGGAGATGGTGAGTAAGCACACCATCACCATTAAGGAACTCGAAACCCTCGTCACCGAGGAAAAGGAAAAAAATGTGAAATCCTTGAGCGGAAAGTCCAATATGAGGAAGCATGAAATGATGAACTATGCTTAAAAATTGGTGCAAACATTGATGTTCATACTAAAGATCTTGCCACCTTGAAAAAGGCTATTGACTCTTGCGAGGAGTTGATGAATGATAAAAGTAAGCTTGTGAAGTCTCATGCTTCTCTCTCTAAGGATTGTGAGCTTCTATCTGTGTCCCTCAAGACTAAGGAAGAAGAGCTCACCCTTCTTACAAAGAGTTTTGAGACGCTCTGTTGGTTATGATACGCTTTTTGGACTAACGGATGTCAAAGTCTTTAAGAGAGATACTCTCGAAGTGGCCTTTGTTGGAGAGTTGGATGGCAACCTTTACACGGTTGATTTCTCGAAAGAGAGCACATTCCATGCAACTTGTCTAATGGCCAAGGCCGACAAGGGGTGGCTATGGCATCGCTGGCTAGCCCATGTCGGCATGAGAAATCTTCAAGATCTCTTAAAGGGGAATCACATCCTTGGACTAACCAATGTCTCTTTTGAGAAATATCGTATGTGTAGTGCATGCATATCCGGGAAGCAACATCAATCAAAGCACCCACCCAAGAACATTGTGTCTACTTCAAGGCCCCTGGAGCTCCTTCATGTGGATCTTTTTGGGCCTCCTTCATGGGTAGTCTTGGTGGAAAAAAGTATGGACTTGTCATTGTTGATGATTACTCAAGATATACATGGGTGTTTTTCCTCAAGTCCAAGGACGAGACGAAGATCACCTTTATTGATTTTGCCAAGCAAGCACAATGCAAGTTTGACAAAGAGATCTTGGCAATAAGAAGTGACAATGGCTCTGAGTTCAAGAACTATACCTTGGAAGAAATCCTTAGTGATGAAGGGATTGAGCATCAATATTCAGCTACATACACTCCTCAGCAAAATGGTGTAGCCGAAAGGAAGAACCGCACACTTGTGGAGATGGCAAGGTCCATGTTGGATGAATACAAGTCACCACATAGTTTTTGGGCCGAAGCTGTCAACATTGCATGACATGCATCAAACCGGCTCTTCCTCCGTACTATATTGGAAAAGACTCCATATGAGCTCCTAACTGGGAACAAGCCAAATGTCAAGTACTTTCGTGTATTTGGGTGCAAATGTTTCATCCTCAACAAAAGAGAACAGTTAGGAAAATTTCAATCCAAAACAATTGAGGGCATATTTGTTGGCTATGGATCAAACTCTCATGCCTATAGAGTCTACAACAAATCCAATGGATGTGTTGTAGAAACTTGTGACGTGGTGTTTGATGAATTTAATGGCTCCCATGGGGAGCAAGTTGATGTAAGTGATGTAGGTGAAGAAGATTCCTCTCAAGATATCTTGACCATGGGTGTTGGTGCACTTCTTCCAATGGAACAAGAACCTCGTGATGATGAAGAAGAAGATGGAAGTCTCACACATCATCAAACTACTTCAACACCCATACCACCACAAACTCCTATTGTTCAACCGATGCTCTTAGTCGAAGTACAAGAAGATGATCAAGTTCATCCTCATGATAATCTTCAAAAACAAGATAATCATCAAGGGCAAGAACAAGAAAGTCCAATCATTGATGATGAACCTCAACAAATGCAATATGAGCAAGAAGATCTTCCACCACACATTAATGATCCATATGTTGAGGACGTGGATGATGGACATGAAGTTGAATCACGAGAAACCCTAACCTCCATCATGCCTCGAGTCGTCGGTCGTGTTGATGTTGACAAAATTCTCACCGGCATATCGGAAGGTAGAGTCACTCGTAAACATTTGACAAACTTTTGTGCTCACTTCTCGTTTGTATCTAGTGTTGAGTGATACGTCTCCAACGTATCTATAATTTTTTATTATTCCATGCTATTATATTACCCCTTTTGGATGTTTATGGGCATTATTTTACACATTTATATCATTTTTGGGACTAACCTACTAACCGGGGGCCTAGCCCGCATTGTTGTTTTTTTGCCTATTTCAGTATTTCGAAGAAAAGGAATATCAAACGGAGTCCAACTGGAATGAAACCTTCGGGAGCGTGATTTTTGGAACGAACGTGATCTATAGGACTTGGAGTGCAAGTCAAGAAGAAGTCGAGGCCTCCACGAGATAGGAGGGCGCGCCCCCCTATAGGGCGCGCCCCCTGTCTCGTGGGCCCCTCAGGCATCCACCGACGTACTTCTTCCTCCTATATAAGCCTACGTAACCCGAAAACATCCAGGGAGCCAACTAAACACAATTTCCACCGCCGTAACCTTCTGTATCCGCGAGATCTCATCTTGGAGCCTTCGCCGGCACTCTGTCGGAGGGGGAATCGACCATGGAGGGCTTCTACATCAACATCCTTGCCCCTCCGATGAGTTGTGAGTAGTTTACCACAGACCTACGGGTCCATAGTTATTAGCTAGATGGCTTCTTCTCTCTTTTTGGATCTCAATACAATGTTCTCCCCCTCTCTTGTGGAGATCTATTCGATGTAAACTCTTTTTGCGGTGTGTTTGTCGAGATCCGATGAATTGTGGGTTTATGATCAAGTTTATCTATGAATAGTATTTGAATCTTCTCTGAATTCTTTTATGTATGATTGAGTTATCTTTGCAAGTCTCTTCGAATTATCAGTTTGGTTTGGCCTACTAGATTGATCTTTCTTGCCATGGGAGAAGTGCTTAGCTTTGGGTTCAATCTTGCGGTGTCCTTTCCCAGTGACAGCAGGGGCAGCAAGGCACGTATTGTATTGTTGCCATCGAGGATAAAAAGATGGGGTTTATATCATATTGCTTGAGTTTATCCCTCTACATCATGTCATCTTGCTTAATGCATTACTCTGTTCTTTATGAACTTAATACTCTAGATGCAGGCAGGAGTCGGTCGATGTGTGGAGTAATAGTAGTAGATGCAGGCAGGAGTCGGTCTACTTGTTGCGGACGTGATGCCTATATACATGATCATGCCTAGATAATCTCATAATTATTCGCTTTTCTATCAATTGCTCGACAGTAATTTGTTCACCCACCGTAATACTTATGCTATCTTGAGAGAAGCCACTAGTGAAACCTATGGCCCCCGGGTTTATCTCTTATCATATTTTCTCCCAATCTACTTTTATTTGCATCTTTACTTTTTGCATCTATAATATAAAATACCAAAAATATATTTATCTTATCATACTATCTCTATTAGATCTCACTTTCGCAAGTGGCCGTGAAGGGATTGACAACCCCTTTATTGCGTTGGTTGCGAGTTCTTTGTTTGTTTGTGTAGGTGCGTGGGACTTTTGAGGAGCCTCCTACTAGATTGATACCTTGGTTCTCAAAAACTGAGGGAAATACTTACGCTACTATTGCTGCATCACCCTTTCCTCTTCAAGGAAAACCAACGCAAGCTCAATACATAGCATTGAGCCCCTCAAGGTACAAGATGCATTGATGGACAATGATTGGCTCATTGCTATGCAAGAAGAGTTGAACAGTTTTGAACGCAATCAAGTATGGTCATTAGTCAAGAGGCCACCTACCGAGCACAACATCATTGGAACAAAATGGATTTTCAAGAACAAGCAAGATGAGAATGGTGTAATCATCCGTAACAAGGCAAGGTTAGTGGCACAAGGGTACTCACAAGTTGAAGGTTTGGACTTTGGTGAGACCTTTGCCCCCGTTGCCCGTCTTGAATCCATCCACATCTTACTTGCTTATGCCGCTTTCAATGGTTTTACTTTACATCAAATGGATGTGAAGAGTGCTTTCCTTAACGATCCTCTACAAGAAGAAGTATATGTGTCACAACCACCTGGGTTCGTTGATCCCGATCACAAATACTATGTGTATAAACTTCATAAGGCTTTGTATGGCCTCAAACAAGCACCTCGTTCTTGGTATGATCATTTTAAGAAGTTTTAACTTGATGATGGTTTTGTGAAAGGGTGATCGATCCCACTCTTTTTACTAAGAGGGACAAGGGTGATTTGATCTTATGCCAAATCTATGTAGATGATATCATTTTTGGTTCTCCTAACATTCATTTGTGCAAGAAGTTTGCGGCTTCAATGACCAAGAATTTTGAAATGTCACTCAATGCGGATTTGAAGTTCTTTCTCAGATTTCAAATTCAACAATTTCAAGAAGGAAATTTCTTGTCTCAAGCAAAATACCTCAAGGATATCCTAGAGAAGTTTGGCATGTCTGATGCTAGTCCATGCAAGACACCCATGCCAACCAAAATTGAACTCACTGAAGACACAAATGGTATTCCTTTCGACCCATCTATTTTACCGCTCTATGATTGGTTCATTGCTTTACCTTTGTGCATCTAGACCGGACATCATGTTCGGTGTATGCATGTGTGTTAGATTTTAAGTTTCCCCTAGGGAAAGTCATCATAAGGCGGTTAAGCATATTCTTAGATACCTTGTTCACACCCCAAAGTTCGGTTTATGGTATCCCAAGGATGCTAAGTTCGATCTCATTGGGTACACGGATGCGGATTGGGCTGGAGACAAAGTGGATCGTAAGTCCACCTCTGGCGCATGTCAGTTTCTTGGACGCTCCTTGGTAAGTTGGTCCTCGAAGAAACAAAATTGTATTGCCCTCTCTACCGCAGAAGTTGAATACATTGCATCCGCTAGTTGTGCAACTCAATTACTATGGATGAGACAAATCTTGAAGGATTACAGTATCACTTATAGACATGTGCCTCTCCTATGTGATAATTAAAGTGCCAGCAATATTGCTGAGAACCCCAAGGATCATCTCCGCACTAAGCACATTGATATTAGGTATCACTTCTTGAGAGAGATCATGTGTAAAAGGGTGATATTCACATCGATCATGTTGGTATAGATTTGCAACTAGCAGATATTTTCACCAAACCATTGGATGAAGCAAGGTTTTGTCGACTTAGGCGTGAACTTGGTATCTTGGAGCTTGACAATATTATGTGAAATCTAGCACCCATTCATGCATGAACTTAATGTCTTGTCTTGATGTAGGCATATATTTAGGGGGAGACACTCAACTCATGAGTATCCTCACCCTATGAAATGCATAAAAAGAACAAACACTCTCAAAGCTACCATGACATCTAACTATGGTGCTTTCCATGATGGAGTAGTGATTATGCACTCAAAGTTCCAATCTTTACGTGCCATGTCACGTATACTCATACATGATGGCAGTAGCCACCACTCTTGTCATTAAAAAAATATATGAGCGGTATATGTTTTATTATTGTTGGCATAGGATACTCGTTGCTTAACAGAAATTCTTACTACGTACGGTAATCATCATCTCCTAATCATGATTAGTAGCACAAATAATTGCACCCTACTCCTCTCAAAAATTTGTATATGCTTCCGGACGTCCGTTATGTACCGGACGTCCGTAAAATTTTCTCTGGTATCTTTTCCTGTCCCAGGCGCTGGACGTCCGTGGATTCTCGGTCGTCCGGACGTTTGTCCGACACCGGACGTCTATCGCGCTCCGGTCCTCCGTAAAAAGCTTTCTGCTGACCTCAGCCCGGTCGTCCGGCCTATCCGGACGTCCGTTCATTTTTTTCCTCGCCCAGGCACCGGACGTCCGTAAATCTCCGGTCGTCCGGACGATTTCTTAGGCACCTATATATAGCGCGGGGTGGGTTTTCGAGTCAGTTACCCTAATCCATTCGCCCCCTCTCCTCTATTCCCCATCGCCGCCGCCCCTGTCTTGCGGCTCCTCGCCGCGGCCGCACGCTGCCCGAGCCCCTCGCCATGGCCGCTCACCGCTCGGGGCCCTCGCAGTTGGCACGCCACTCACCGTGGCCGCTCGGGTCGCCCCTATCCCCGCTCGAGTTCCTCGTCATCGTCATGCCGCTCGCTGTGGCCACTCAGCCCGCTGACTGATTATCTCCGGTCGTTGTCTCCCTCTGTGTTCTTCACTCCAAGGTAGCACCCATCTCTTCTTCTCTCATCCATCGATTCGTCGATCTGGTGGTGGGTTGTTGATTTGGGTTTCCCTCCTCTTCTAGGTCAGAATGGTGAAGACCAAGAGCACTACTCACAAGGACCCCCCATCTGGGTCCTCTCGTCCCTCACATCGCGGTGATTCCGATGATTCCCAAGAACAGGCTCGTCCTAGGAAGCGTGTTCCTCCTCCTCGCCGGTCTCCAAGCGACGACTCATCGGAGGGCTCTGATTATGAAGATGAGCTGGCTCATATGGAGCGTGGAGAGCCTGTCCCTGTTCGCACCACTGCTCCCAAGCCCGGGACTCGGTGGCCCACCTTCCAGCCTCCTCCTCCTCCGGTCCAACCTCACAGTGATGCTCGTCATATCTCACTTGAACCTCCTTTACCACACGGCCGTCACGTTAAGCGGTTCAACCTGGTTCTCATTGGCTCCTATCTTAAGTTGCGTCGTGATGTTGATCAATTTACGGTTGCTCATGACTCTAGGGACCCTCGTTTTCGCACTAATGTCCAAGCTGACATTTTTACCACTATCATCATTCCTAAGGGTCTTTCTCTGCATTTGTGCATTGATTTAGAGCATATTCATACTCATTCGGAAAAATATCCCGGGGCTATTAAGCTCATTGAGTCCTCCAATCTTGCTGCCCCATTTACATTTCAACATGACTTTAACCAAGCCACCATTCATCAATTTTATGCCACATGCTTTTTTGGTCTAAATAACACTGTTACTTGGATGACCGCCGACACAAAGCTCTCAGCTTCCTACTCTCAATTTGTTATTGCCCTTGGTTTTCTTGACACCGGGTTCAAAATTCACAATGATTACCCCGACCATAGACCCAAGGGCCCTGATGCATGTGCTGATCTTATCAACCCCATACCCCAACTGACTGATGATGAGAAACATAAGGGTTTTAACCAAGTTTCCATTTGGCGTGCTCCTTTCTTCATTATCTATCAATGTGTCATTCACACCATTTATCCTAAGATGGGTGACAAGGGGTCCTACAGTAGCTACTGCATCGATCTCATGCATCGCCTCTATACGGCTCCGAAAGGGAAGATCAATGTGCCTCATTTTCTATGGCATGAGATTCGCCTCGCTTCGTTTCAGCACAAGCGGGCCTTTCCTCATGCTCCCTTTCTTCAGGCTTTCATCGAGAGTGTGGCTTCGTTTCCTATTGCCCGCACTCATTTGCATGAGCGATGGGTCATTCCCACACACATGGCCGATAACTATGTTCCCAAGGACTCTTCCTCTTCTGCTCATCCGCGCCGCACTGCTGCTAGCATCCCTCGTTCTGCTCCCTCTGGATCTGCACCCTTTGGTCGCATTGCTCGCTTTCTGGGGAAGGCCCACTCTGCCTTGATGAAGGTTGTTTCGTTTACCTGCTCCCAAAATCACGCTGTTGTAACGCGCCTTATCACCTCCAAGAATGCTCTGAAGACTCGTCTGAGAGACTCCGGAGTGTTCGATGTGAGTGATGATGACCGTTTTCCTGATGAGCCACCTTCTGATTTTGGTTTTCCCTCGGGTCCTGAGTGGGCTGACTTCTTTGACGAGGCTGGTGGCAGTGGTGCACATGATGATGATGATGATGATGATGCTCTCTGATGCTGTTATGCACCCCTTTTGGGTATTTGATGCCAAGGGGGAGTAGGCACTATGCATACTATGATATTAGCTTGTTAGCTTGTAATCGAACTCATTGATATGTTATTGATTAGCTTGTATCGAACTCATGTTATGAGATTGTAGAAACTTATGTTCTATGCTATGAGTGATGAACCTATATGGAGCTTATTGTCTTGATTATCTTGTGTATGAGATTTGGTTGTGTTGGTATCATATTGAGGGGGAGCTCTCTTCATGTTTATTCTCTATGGTATCATATTGAGGGGGAGCTCTCTCCTTGCTTATTCTTTGTTTATTGAGCTCCACAACAAATCCTTTCGATTTTTATTTTTATGTGTGTGCATATATGTTGTCATCAACTACCAAAAAGGGGGAGATTGAAAGTTCAATCATGCCCTTAATCATATTTTGATGTTGATGACAACATGTATGTTGGGACTAATCATGTTTATCAAGTATATCTCAGGATTATGTCTCGAAGGCCGTGTGTGGATCATGACTAGGGACAAATGCATATAACTCAAGATTGGAGATACAAGACATTAGCCTTGGCTTTGTTTACGGTTTGTTCTTGAGTATAGGGATCCCGCACTATTAAGAGGGGATCGTTGGAACTAGTGAAAGATTTGCTCACCACAACTCCAGTTTTTCTCTCCGGTCGTCCGGTACTCTACAGACGTCCGATCCCTCTCAGTTGTCCGGACGTCCGACTCTCTACGGTCATCCGGTGTTTCACCAACAGAATGTTATTCACGGATTTCCGGACCTCTCCGGACGACCGGCACGTCTCAGACGTCCGGTATTTCCACCACAGAACCATATTTATGGATTTTCGGGCCTCTCCGGACGTTCGGGCTCCGGATGACCGACACGTCTCGGACGTCCATGTGATGTGTATAGATTCGTGGCTTATGTGTTCCCAGCGGCTGGACAACCGATAACTGTCGGACGTCCAGACATATTTGTGCCACCGGACGTCTGGTTTTGTCCGGACGTTCGACCCCTTCTGTGCACTTAAGTGGCTCAAATGGTCACTTTTTCCACACCCACTATATATAGGCTTCTCCCTTCCACGGGATGAAGTTGACCATTCACTTTGAGCTTGCCAAGAACACTTTTAACTCTCTCTCTCTCTCAATCCCCTACACCAAATCCTAGATTCCCAAGGGATTTGGGAACATTTGAGAGAAGTTCTCCAATCAAGTGATAGATCCACTCCTTCCCCTTCTTTGCACCGAAGGAATTTGTGATTTGAGCAAGTCTTGAGCTTTTCCCCAACGTTCTTATTACTCTTGGATGTTGGAGACTCCTAGGCGGTAGGAGTCTTTCGGAGAGGAATCAACCTTTGTGATTACCCCCGGAAAAGTTTGTGAGGGTTTGGAGACCACCCCAAGGTTTACCACTAGTGGTTGAGAAACGCCTCGGTGGTGTTGTCTCAAAGGGAGAATAGGGTGAGCCTTCGTGGCGTTGGTGTGCCTTCGTGGTAACATCCACCTCTCTAACGGTGACTAGCTTCCCTCCAAGGAAGTGAACATCGGCATACATCCTCGTCTCCCGAGTTGCGGTTATTCCTAACCCTAACTTTCTACTTGTGGTTACTTGTCTCTTAGCACTTACTTATATCATATTGTGCTTGCTTACTTACATGCTCGTGTTACTTGCTTAGTACTTAGTACTCACTCGCAATTGTTAGGCTCACCTTCATATTTCGCACTATTGCCTAAAATTGCTAAGTAATAACTAAAATTTGTAATTGTACCTATTCACCCCCCTCTAGGTCCATCTCGATCCTTTCAGTGGCCCACACCTGAAAATGTCACTCAACTAAGAAGTTTCTTGGGCCTCACTGGTTACTATAGAAGATTCATACAAAACTATGGGTTTGTTTGCAAACCCCTGTTTAAATCTTTGAAGAAGGACAATTTCAAGTGTGCAAATGAGCAAATGGAAGCTTTCAACACATTGAAACACAAAATGACCCAAGCCCTTGTCCTTGCCCTCCTTGATTTTGCTTGGTGTCACATCAGTATGGAATATGTAGAAGGGCTACCTACTTCTGGCAATAAAGACTTGATATTGGTAGTAGTGGACAGATTCACCAAATACATCCATTTCATTGCTATGAAACACCCAATCGATGCCCAATCGGTTGCTAAGGCCTTAACTGACAATATCTTCAAATTACATGGCTTCCTTCAGTCATTGTCACCGACAGAGATATAATTTTCACCAGCCATCTCTGGCAGGAGCTATTTAAAGAGCTGGGCATCAAGTTGCACATGAGCACTTCTTACCATCCATAATCTAATGGCCAGAGGGAAAGAGTGAATCAATGCTTGGAAAACTATCTAAGATGCATGGCCTTCTTGCAACCCAAGAAATGGATGAACTGGTTATCTCTTGCTGAATGGTGGTACAATACCAATTACCATACATCACTGAAGATAACCCCTTCCAAGCTTTATACAATAGACCACCTAACATGCTTTATGAAGCAACCCTATACCCTGCTGAACAAGTGGAGAATTTCCCTTTTGTCCTTACTGCAGAGCAAACAACAACCCAAATTAAAGAGAACCTGCTCAAAGCTCAAGCCAGAATGAAACATCATGCAGACAAAAATAGGTGAGAGAGAACTCTGCAAGTGGGTGATATGGTCTACCTCAAGCCCCAACCTTAGAGGCATACTACTTTGAGTGTTCAAAGATTCCTAAAACTGCATTCTAGATACTATGGGCCCTTCAGAGTACTTCCGAAAATTGGAAATGTCTCTTACAGGCTCTTGCTCCCTGGGGACTGCAAATTACACCCCACTTTCCATGTCAGTCAATTGAAGAAACATTTGGGTCCTCAAGCAATCCCTAATCAAAAGCCCCCTCTTCTCAATGCTGATGGTATCATTCTTCTGGAACCGGAGAAATTGCTCGAAAGAAAAGTCATTCCTCGAACAGAAGGAGATATACGAATCCTTGTGGTATGATGGCTCGTCAAATGGAGTAACATGAAGGAAGAAGATGCCACATGGGAAGATGCAACCTTCATACAGAAAGTTTTTCCTGATTTCACCAACACTGAGGACAGGTCCGGTGTCGATGAGGGGGAGTTGTCAGGACCCGAGTAACAACCTGCTGAAGGACATAGCATATGCGACAAGATTCAGTTAAGTTTTGAATTCAAGTCAGTGGCGCGAAGCTCAGGAAGACGTCCATCTGCGATCCGACGCTACACAAGGTCGTTGGGTTATGAAGCCCTGGATCGCGTCCATTCCGCATCGAACGGCTGCGGATGGCTCACATGGCGTTGTTCACCTTTCCGGCAAGAACTAGAGTGCCGCCTGTTCTTTTATACTTTCTTCCAACTTGTAAGGCTATAAAGCCAGGACTCCAGCTCGACGGAGAACCATATTCTTATTTTAGGGTTTCCCCCTTACCGCCGCTAGTGTTCCTGGCTGGCTTAGGTTCCTCTACGACGAGTTAGAATGCACAGATCTTTCCTCTGAAAGTGAATGAAATCGTCAAGTTCAGTCTTAAATCTCTGAATCTAGTTCTTCAGACCACTCTGGGTCTGACAGTGCTTACGTGACAAGATATCGCTATGAGTTTAATATATTGTCCTATATTTATAATTTATTCATGAATTAAATTAGTCAATCAAAAAAATGCTAACTCACCCAACAAGGCTTTGGCCGTGCAAACCGGGTTAACAGAATTGTTGGGATTCTGTCGAGGTCCCATCTGCGTGGAGTCTGACTGTGCAAGGTTATCTTCTTGCTGGATCCCAAGAGGCAGGATAATTCAGGCCTATACCAGTCATGGCTGACGTGGAAGACGTGCTGGGCAATTTCCAGGAGGTCTCCCATTGAGGCGATTTTAGAAGAGAGGCAGGATTGCGCTGGCCCATAAGCTAGCGCAAGGTTGGAACGGGGATTTTGTGCTGATTGCCGATGTTCAGCCTCATCTGATCTGAGGCTTCTTCTTTTATGGACTTTTTCCTCTCTCTAGAAATCTAAAAAATCTATAAAAATAATTAAAGTTACACATGTTTTTCAAAAAAGAGAGAGAGAGAGAGAGAGAGAGAGAGAGAGAGAGAGAAGGAAAAGCGAGACAGGGTGACGTAAAAATAGGACAGGAGACCTGTCCGGAACGAAAAGGCGATGCGGCAAAGCGAATATCCCGGAGGATAAACCCGGGAGCCCGAGCGGCACCCTGGAATATTCTCGCTCCGGCATCACATTCAACTCCGGCGTCCATCCGTCCGTCCATATAAACTCCTTTCCCCGCCCGTTGCAACTCGCCAGCCAGCCAGCCATCGAACCCCCCTCCTTCTCCTCTCCTCGCCGAACCCACCCCGGCGCTCGCTGTCCGAAATCCCCACCAATTCGGCACGCCGCACGTGTGCGTACGTATATAACACATCGGTCGACCGATCAATGGCCCTGCTCAAGGCCGCGCGCGTCGCCGACGTCCCCACCCTCGACGTCGTCGTGCCGGACCACCTCACCGCCGCCGCGCGGGTCCTCGGTACGCGCCGCTGTTCCTTTCGTCCCCGCGTCTCTACTTTTCGGTTGGTCATCAATCGGCCGGTAATAACGCGCGCGCGTGCGACCGCAGACGCGGAGTCGGTGGCGACGATGAAGAGGCAGCAGCGCGGCGCGGGCCGGCGGTTCGCGGTGATCGGGCACCGCGGCAAGGGGATGAACGCGCTGGCGTCGCCGGACCGGCGGCTGCAGGAGGTGAAGGAGAACTCGGTCCGGTCGTTCAACGAGGCGGCGCGCTTCGCCGTCGACTACGTCGAGTTCGACGTCCAGGTATGAAGAAGATCTCGATTCCGTCCCCTCCAATCGAATCCCTCCCACCTCCCCTGCGTGCTACGTTAATTAATTAATTTGTTAGGCCTCTGTTACGCACTTGCGCGGGTTCCGAGGAAAGGAACGGGTGTATGGGTTCGGTCTACGCGGGTCCCGGGCTTCCAGGAACTGGTGTAGCTCTCCTCGGTGTAGTGTGTCCGGTCTAGGGGATCTTTGTTGATGGCGACGTGGCCGTCCGGAGCGGCTCGAGCACGTTTTGCCGTGTCGCCGCTGGGGAAAGGGAAAGGGGAAGGTCGCCGCGTAACGAAGCGACCCCACGTGCGCCGCGGTGGCCTCCCATGTGGAGTAGTGGGGCGGCTCATCGAGCTCTCCAGATCTGACCAGCTCACCAGCACAAAATAATACTCCAGTACTCCTAAATAATTCACAAAAACTTGTACTAACACAGTTTAAAACCACAATAGTTTTGCTAAAGCATCTAACATGTCCCCTAAGAGCAACTCGGATAGCTCCAGTATCCCTGCGAACACTTCCATTTACGGGAAGTTAGAGTAAAAAAAGCCTGCGCAATATTTTTTACGGGATTCTGTAAAAATACCTCCTCCATCCTCCTAGTTTATTGGTAGATGATCTTTTCATATAACTAGGCTGCCCGTAATGGTATTATCATAGGTAGTATCATGCATGCCAACTAAGCAATTTTGATGAGATGACATAGAATTAAATGAAGAAAGAGATGTTTGAGTATCATATCATGATACCGTATCATATTAAATGATGTGCTACTTTGTGTCATGCATGGCAATAAATGTAGTACTCTATGATACCAACATATGATACTTTGCATTACGGATGTAGTATCATACACTAGTATCATATGCATGATACTAGTATATGATACTCTCCATTATAACCAGCCTTATGTCTGTGGATAACCGCCTGAAATTTCACGGACGCCGGCCACCATGGACACACGTTGTCACTGACTTGCGGCCCCAACGCCTTTTTGAATGAAAAATGCAAATTTATACTTCCTCCGTTCCAAAATAAGTGTCTTGAGCTTAGTATAAATTTGTACTAGAGCTAGTACAAAGTTGAGACACTTATTTTGAGATGGGGAAGTATTTTATGGGCAGAAGTTTTACGGGAACTGAAAAAAGTAGGTGTTAGAAAACTTTTCCTAAATTATACAGTCATCCTATAAGAAGATTTTTATGGGAGCTCTCGGAGTTGCTCTAATATTGCAAATCCTGTATCAATAATTTTTTGCGAAGATTTGTGTGGATATTCTTTTTTTTTTTATGTTTGACCGAGTCTAATGTGTAACTAGGGCAAATATAGATGTGTCTTAGCCTCTTAGGCAGACCCAAACCAATAGACGTAATTTGACAGATTAAAGATTTGGTCCTAGATTGGTTTGTTCGAAATGTCGTTATATTCTTGATGTATCCGATGTTGATACGATATTACAGTGGACTGTGACGAGGCTGCATCAACGATGTCGTCTATTCAGGGTCGTTGCGATCGTACAACTTTTGTCGTACCTGAAGCAGCACTCATGCAAGATAGTACACTAGCTAGTTGTTCGTTTGTCCTGTTGCACTAGTGCGATCTAGTACATCTGATGACGCCAAACCCCACCTCCACCTTGTACTTATATCAAGATCAAATATCTTGCCTGTCCCATATATCTATCGTTTAGTCCATCGTTTTTTTTTTTCTTCTTACAGTGCTATTGCGCAAAAACGCCAACTAAATGTTTCCATTCCTAATTTGCTTCAAAGCTAAATTTGTTCAAAGTGTTCAAAGAAGATACTGATTTTTTTCACTTCTGGCCCTTCTCTCTTTGTCTCCTAAATAAGTCAGTGTGCAAAGATGTTGAGAAGAGAACCATGAATATCAATTTTGTAGGTCACCAAGGACGTCTGCCCAATCATCTTCCATGACAACTTCATCATTACTGAGGAGCATGTAAGTTCATATGTGCACTCTTGCTTTGTATGCGTATCACTTTCCATCATTTCCTCTTCCCCGGTGAGTGATTGTAGGGGCTGTTTGGATGGGCCCACCAATTATTTGGCTAACGATTTTGCCATATGGGCTCGCCCAGATGTTGGCAATGAAACTGAATAGCTGGCCAAAAGGTTGGCGTACACCCGAAATTTCGGCAGCCATGCTGCTATCCGAACAGCCATGTAGAAACCGCCACAAAAAGCACATGCCAAACAGGCTACTACCTGACATGCTGCCAACTTTGATGTTTTCCTGTTTCCATATCACTTGTAAGCAACCAACCTAACTCACCTGAACTATCTGTTTTCAGGGCAAAATTTCAGAGAAGCGTGTCACTGATCTTCAGTTGGAAGATTTCCTCCAGTATGGCCCACAAAACAAGCAAGGCAAGGTATGGAGAAAGTGCAAAACACCAGTGTGCTCATTTGGTCATTAGTAGTGGTTGCATAAAGTTTGACATAATGCATCTGATTATTCATTGCTTATTGCTAAATTCAGAATGGGAAGCCTTTGCTGCGGAAAATGAAGGACGGCCGGGTGTTGAATTGGAGCGTTCAGTCAGATGATCCTCTTTGCACCCTTCAAGAAGCATTCGAGAAGGTCAATCCAAGATTGGGCTTCAATGTCGAGCTGAAATTCGATGACAATCTTGTGTACCAAGATGAGGAGCTCACTCACATCCTCCAGGCCATCCTCAAGGCATGTACTATTACTGCAGTACATGAGTCACTTTCGGTTGGTTACAGCTTGATACCTGTTGTTCTAACACATCAGATTTTCAACTTGTGAACAGGTGGTCTTCGAGTGTGCCAAGGATAGGCCTATCATTTTCTCTAGCTTCCAGCCCGATGCTGCGCAGCTCATGCGAAAACTACAGAGCACATACCCTGTAAGTGCAATATTATTACCGGACAGAGCAAGCACATGGAACTTGTATCCATTCCACACCATGAGCGTCACTGATCGCCATCGTTATGATGTTTGTCAGGTGTACTTCTTGACGAACGGAGGGACAGAAGTCTACGCCGACGTGAGGAGGAACTCGTTGGAGGAGGCGGTCAAGCTGTGCCTCGCCACTGGCATGCAAGGGATCGTGTCCGAGGCCCGCGCGGTCTTCAGGTTCCCGACTGCCATACCGAAGATCAAGGAGGCTGACCTCTCCCTACTAACTTACGGGACACTCAAGTAGGTTCTCTAGTTCTTCATCAACGTCTCTGGAATGACGGCCTAGTTGAGCTGGGGTTTATCTGAATTTGAATGCTAAAAATGTTTCTGACGCCGTTGTGGAAATGTGCAGTAACGTGCCGGAGGCGGTGTACATGCAGCACCTGATGGGGGTGAACGGGGTCATCGTCGACCTCGTGCCGGAGATCACGGGGGCCGTCTCGGACCTCATCGCTGTCCCGGAGATCGACACGGAGATCAATGATCTGAGCAGCCAAGCTGTGAAAGATGCCGCGTCGACGCCAAATTTCACGCAGCGGGAGATTTCATTCCTACTGAGGCTGATGCCGGAGCTTGTGCAATAACACAGACTGCACCCCATTGATGGCTTTGGATGTAACTGACTGATTGGCATACAGGAAGAGGAGCCCCTTGTGGAGGGCAGTACAAGTATACGTACTGGGTTGGTGTGATCTCCTTCGGTGAGCCCTGGTCCTAGGAGAATTGGGGATTGTTTTATACATGTTGTAGCGAGGGGGCATTGATTTATACATGTTGTAGCGAGGGTGGTGATTTTTCTGGATATACAGTGAATGTCATCGTCACAATGGCGGTGTTATTACTACGCTAGTACTCCCTCATATTGGATGTAGGTCATCTCCAACACCCTTCCCATTAAATCCCCCTTTCCGGTCCCATTTTCTTTCATTCCGTCCCTTATCATCCGCACCCTCCTCTGACACCGTTGCTGTACCTCTTTGGTCGGCATACTGGCATCGTCGGACCTCCGCAACCAGTACACTCTGTCCCCATGTATGGACGTCACACGCATTAGGTGTTCAGTCAAATGCCATTGAGCTTATTTTCGAACACCACGCAATAGGTGTTCAGTCAAATGCCATTGAGCTTATTTTGCCATTGAGCTTATTTTCGAACACCACGTCTTTTTTAGTATGAGAATGATGGTGGGGTACTCGACCATGCATGATGAGTTGTGCGATGCGTGGTAGGTTGTATCCATGAATTTCGTAGGTAGGAGTGGATGGGGGACCTTCTAGCAGCAAGTGCATGAATTTCACGCACAAAAAGCGTGTTGCGCCCTACCACATGCATATCATCCATGATCGCAATGTAAGGTCGTTATCTTATAGATTGTACGCCATCCAGACCTCCGTCACCAAGTTTTCTGGCGCGGTTGATATGGTGGAGGCAAGGTGACCATTACGCACGGCAAAGGAGGAGATCGTAAGTTTTGCTTCTTGCTCAAGTTGTTGATTGATTCATTCATTCGATGTTGTTATTCATTGTGTAGCCTGAACGCGTTGTCGTGATGCACCACAGGATAGAGGGACATTTATTTATGCGCATGCGTTGTTGGATGAAGCTGAAGGTCCAGTATGTATGGGACGATAGGATCTGTGCATGAAAAACTTATTGAACATCCGGTTAATCTCGTTGAATTTGAACTATTATTGTGCTAGACTTATTTACATGCTATCTATGGATGATTTGTGCTATGTTCTATTTGAACTTTGATGAAATCTGTCATTTTTGCGTGAATTTTGTCCGGTTAGTTGCAAATTTGGGCGATGCTACGCGTTGGCCGACAGATCTTTTTAAAGGATCTGTCGCCATCACGGTCGTTTGATCTGACGCCATCCAATGGCCCGGCCCTTTCCGCACAACTGCAACAAATACAGTACTGCAGGACCCTTTGCAACAGATCTCATGTTGCAGAAACATTTGCAACAGAGGTTCTGTAGCAGATTTTTTTGTCTTACTTTTCACAACATGGGTATTGTTGCGGAACGGCTTCTGCAACACAAATGATGTTGTGGATTTTTTTTGTCTTAACTTTTTTGCAACATTGATGTTGTTGTAGAAGGACTTCTGCAACACAAATGATGTTGCGAAAAAACTGGTAAGGCAGCATAGGCACGCGTTCAGTGGTGGAGATCCTGGTTGGCCAACATGGAAAGGAGGAGAGGAGGCCGAGGGAGGGAGGGAGGAAGGAGCCACGGGGCGTTGGAGGTCCCAGCAACGGCGAGCGGCTGGGCTGGACGCATTATGTGTTGGGGATCATAGTAACAATTCAAAAAAAATCCTAGGTGTCACCAAGATCAATCTAGGAGATGCTAGCAACGAGAGAGAGGGTGTGCATCTTCATACCCTTGAAGATTGCTAAGCGGAAGCGTTACAAGAATGTGGTTAATGGAGTCGTACTCGCGGCGATTCAAATCGCGGAAGATCCGATCCAAGCGCCGAAGGGACGACGCCTCCGCGTTCAACACACGTACAACCCGGTGACGTCTCCTCCTTCTTGATCCAGCAAGGGGGAAGGAGAAATTGAGGGAGAACTCCGACATCACAAAGGCGTGGTGGTGGTGGAGCTCGTGGTTCTCCGGCAGGGCTTCGCCAAGCACTACAGAGGAGGAGGAGGTGTAGGAGGTGGAAGGGCTGCGCTAGGGGAAGGGGTGCGGCTGCCCTCCCACCCCCTCTATTTATAGGGCGAAGGGGAGAGGGGGCCGTCCCCCCTAGATGCATCTAGAGGGGGGCGGCGGCCAAGGGGGGAGCTTGCCCCCCCAAGTTGGTGGGAAGCGCCCCCACCCCCTAGGATTTCCAACCCTAGGAGCCTTGGGCCCTTGGGAGGCGCCCACTAGGGGGCTGGTTCCCACCCATATTCAGCCCACTTTGCCCCCCAGGGTAGGTGGCCCCACCCGGTGGACCCCCGGACACCTTTCGGTGGTCCCGGTACAATATGGATAATCCCCGGAACCTTTCCGGCGACTGAAACTGGACTTCCCGTATATAAATCTTCACCTCCGGACCATTCCAGAACTCCTCGTGATGTCCAAGATCTCATCCGGGACTCCGAACAACTTTCGGTAACCACATATAATTTCCCATTACAACTCTAGCGTCACCGAACCTTAAGTGTGTAGACCCTACGGGTTCGGGAACCATGCAGACATGACCGAGACAGCTCTCCGTCCAATAACCAATAGAGGGATCTGGATACCCATATTGGCTCCCACATGTTCCATGATGATCTCATCAGATGAACCACGATGTCGGGGATTCGATCAATCCCGTATACAATTCCCTTTGTCCATTGATATGTTACTTGCCCGAGATTCGATCGTCGGTATCCCCGTACCTCATTCAATCTCGTTACCGGCAAGTCTCTTTACTCTTCTGTAACGCATGATCCCATGGCTAACTCCTTAGTCACATTGAGCTCATTATGATGATGCATTACCGAGTGGGCCAAGAGATACCTCTCCGTCATACGGAGTGGCAAATCCCAGTCTCGATTCGTGCCAACCCAACAGACAATTTCGAAGATACATGTGGTGCACCTTTATGGTCACACAATTACATTGTGACGTTTGATACACCCAAAGCATTCCTACGGTATCCAGCAGTTGCACAATCTCATGGTCTAAGGAAAGATACTTGACATTAGAAAAGCACTAGCAAACGAACTACACGATCTTGTGCTATGCTTAAGATTGGGTCTTGTCCATCACATCATTCTCCTAATGATGTGATCTCGTTATCAATGACATCCAATGTCCATGGTCAGGAAACCATAACCATCTATTGATCAACGAGCTAGTCAACTAGAGGCTCACTAGGAACATGTTGTGAAGGTTGCCCGTCTATTGCGCGAAGAGGAGATCAAATACTACCAGAGGTCCAAAGCTGACTTCATCCTAATGGGAGATAGTAATACAAAATACTTCCAATTGGTCGCCAATGGTCGACATAGGAAGAAATATATTCATAGTCTCCAACAAGATGAGGGGCGGATCGAAGGTCAGGAGGAGCTCAAAAGGTATATCACCAGCTACTACAAATCTCTTTTTGGGGCGCCAGATGAAGGGAATGTCACCCTTGACGAGGCCCGAATAGATGATATTTCACAAGTCACGGTGGAAGAGAACAATATCCTCACGGCACCTTTCTCGGAAGAGGAGGTGAGAGCGGCGGTGTTCCAAATGGAACACAACAAAGCTCCAGGCCCTGATGGTTTTCCCGCAGAATTTTATCAGAATTTCTGGGATATCATTAAGGCTGACCTTCTGGAGTTGTTTAAGTGTCTTCATGACGATCAACTTGACCTATTTAGGCTAAATTTTGGTGAGATTGTTTTGTTGCCGAAAATTAAGGAGGCCGAACGGATCCAACAGTTCAGACCCATATGCCTCCTTAATGTCAGCTTCAAGATTTTCACCAAAGTAGCTACGAATAGGTTAAACTCAATAGCTGACCATGTTGTTCGGCCATCTCAAACGGCCTTCATGCAAGGAAGGAATATACTAGATGGTGTAGTTATCCTTCATGAGACCGTCCACGAGATGCACCAGAAAAACATGAGTGGAATGGTATTCAAAATTGACTTTGAAAAAGCCTATGACAAGGTCAAGTGGTCTTTTCTCCAACAGGCCCTAAGGATGAAAGGTTTCTCCGATAAATGGTGCAAGTGGATCCAAAATTTTGTAACTGGAGGTAGTGTGGCCATCAAAGTCAATGATGATGTAGGTCATTACTTTCAAACAAAAAAAGGACTACGACAGGGTGACCCCATGTCCCCAATGTTATTTAACATTGTTGCTGACATGTTGGCTATTCTGATTGAGCGTGCCAAGCAGGATGGACAGATTGCGGGAGTAGTGCCACACCTTGTGGATGGTGGCCTCTCTATTTTGCAATATGCCGATGACACGATTCTTTTTATGGAACATGACCTAGACAAAGCTCGAAATCTGAAGCTATTGCTTTCAGCGTTTGAGCAAATGTCGGGCCTCAAAATTAACTTTCATAAAAGTGAATTGTTCTGCTTTGGAGAAGCCGTTGAGGCGGCAGCCGATTATGCTGACCTGTTTGGTTGCACACTTGGCCAATTCCCGATTAAATATCTGGGAATACCGGTACATTATCGGCGTCTCACCATTGTGGAGTGGAAGCATGTGGAGGAGCGTCTAGAGAAACGGTTGAGCAGTTGGAAAGGAAAACTACTCTCAGTTGGTGGTCGGCTGGTTTTGATCAACTCCGTCCTCACAAATATGGTTCTCTATATGATTTCTTTCTTCCAACTCCAAAAAGGGGTCCTGCAAAGACTGGACTACTTTAGATCCAGATTCTTTTGGCAAGGAGATGGTGAAAAGAAAAAATACAGGCTGGCCAAATGGAGCGTGGTTTGTAGGCCTAAAGACCAAGGTGGCCTTGGAATTCATGACCTGCAGGTCAAGAATGAGGCCCTTCTCAGTAAATGGTTATTTAAACTTCTTACCGAGGATGGTGTTTGGCAAACCATGTTGCGCAACAAGTATCTAGGCCAAAAGGCGGTATCCCAGGCATATTGGAAACCTGGCGACTCGCACTTTTGGGCTGGCCTAATGGCGGCAAAGAAACATCTCTTTTGCTTTGGGTCTTTCGCGATAAAGGACGGGTCGGAGATTCGTTTCTGGGAAGACATCTGGCTAGGCAATGCCAGTCTCAGAGAACAATATCCAGCCTTATATAACATCGCTCGCGATAAGAATAATACTATTGCGCACGTGCTCGGTTCTTCCCCGCCGAATATTTCGTTCAGGCGGGATTTGATTGGCCCCCGGCTTGTGTCATGGCATAATCTTTTATCCCGGCTGGATTCGATTAACCTGACACAAGGTCGGGATGTGTTTCGCTGGAACCTTACTACATCAGGGTCTTTCACAGTGGACTCTATGTACCGTGCACTCACGCATTCTGAGGTACCAACGAGTAATAATAAGAAAATTTGGAAGTCTAAAATTCCACTAAAAGTGAAAATCTTCATGTGGTATCTCCGTAGGGGAGTTGTGTTAACCAAAGACAACTCGCACGGCGCAACTGGCGAGGGAGTAAGAAGTGTTCCTTTTGTACTCATGACGAGACAATCAAACACCTCTTTTTCCAATGCAAGTTTGCACGTTCTATGTGGTCAGTCATCCAAATAGCGTCAAATTTGTATCCGCCCACAAGTGTTGCCAATATTTTTGGTCATTGGTTGGACGGTATTACAAATAGGTTCAAAACGCTAATAAGGGTGGGAGCGTATGCCTTAATTTGGTCGCTTTGGCTATGTAGAAATGATTTGGTTTTTAATGACAAAAATGCTTCTCCTCTACAGGTTATTTTCCGGTGTACGCACTCGCTACGTACGTGGTCTATACTACAATGGCCGGAGTACCAACCACTATTCATGGCGGTGTGTACGCGATTGGAGCAGGTGGCTACGGAGGTTTTTTCCCAACATGGGTGGCAGCATAACCTACGGATCGAGCCACCACCTTCTTCGACATAGGCATAGTGTTGGTCTAAAAGACTCTACTATTGCCGGTGTGTCGATTTTTATTTCATGAATTTTGTGAGACTTCTGGATTTGGCTGTGTGCATCTTAGTTATGCAGAGGCCGGGTGTTACTCATAATGCTTTGTATCCGCTTGATGCTACATTTTGAGATAATAAAGTCGCCCTTTATCGAAAAATGTATTCACACATGTATTATGGTTTCCGGTTAATACAATTATAGCATGAATAATATACAATTATCATGAACAAGGAAATATAATAATAACCATTTTATTATTGCCTTAGGGCATATTTCCAACAGTCTCCCACTTGCACTAGAGTCAATAATCTAGTTACATTGTGATGAATCGAAAATCCATAGAGTTCTGGTGCTGATCATGTTTTTCTCATGGAAGAGGTTTAGTCAACGGATCTACGACATTTAGATCCGTATGCACTTTACAAATATCTATGTCTCCATCTTGAATATATTCATGAATGGAGTTGAAGCGACGTTTGATGTGCCTGGTCTTCTTGTGAAATCTGGGCTCTTTGGCAAGGGCAATAGCTCCAGTGTTTTCATGGTAGAGAGTCACCGGGCCCGATGCATTGGGAATCACTCCTAGGTCGATGATAAACTCCTTCATCCAGACTGCTTCCTGTGCTGCTTCCGAAGCAGCTATGTACTCCGCTTCACATGTAGACACCGCCACAACACTTTGCTTGCAACTGCACTAGTTGACTTCCCCACCATTCAAAATATACACGTATCCGGTTTGTGACTTGGAGTCATCCAGATCTGTGTCAAAGCTAGCATCGATGTAACCCTTTATGACGAGCTCTTCAGCACCTCCATAAACGAGAAACATATCCTTAGTCCTTTTCAGGTACTTCAGGATATTTTTGACCATTGTCCAGTGTTCCATCCGGGATCACTTTGGTACCTCCCTACCGAACTTATGGCAAGGTTCACATCAGGTCTGGTACACAACATGGCATACATAATAGAGCCTATGGCTGAGGCATAGGGGATGACACTCATCTTTTCTCTATCTTCTGCTGAGGTCGGGCATTGAGCTGCGCTCAATCTCACACCTTGCAATACAGGCAAGAACCCCTTCTTGGATTGATCCATATTGAACTTCTTCAATATCTTGTCAAGGTATGTGCTTTGTGAAAGACCAATGAGGCGTCTCGATCTATCTCTATAGATCTTGATGCCTAATATGTAAGCATCTTCTCCAAGGTACTTCATAGAAAAAGACTTATTCAAGCAGGCCTTTATGCTTTCCAAAAGTTCTATATCATTTCCCATCAATAGTATGTCATCCACATATAGTATGAGAAAAGCTATAGAGATCCCACTCACTTTCTTGTAAATACAAGATTCTCCATAAATCTGTATAAACCCAAACGCTTTGATCATTTCATGAAAGCGAATGTTCCAACTCTGAGATGCTTGCACCAGCCCATAGATGGAGCGCTGGAGCTTGCATACCTTGTAAGCATTCTTAGGATCGACAAAACCTTCCAGCTGCATCATATACAATTCTTCCTTAAGGAAACTGTTAAAGAATGTCGTTTTGACGTCCATTTTCCAGATCTCATAATCATAGAATGCAACAATTGCTAACATGATTCGGATGGACTTCAGCTTCGCTACGGGTGAGAAGGTCTCATTGTAGTCAACTCCTTGAATTTGTCGATAACCCTTAGCGACAAGCCGAGCCTTATAGACGGTCACATTACCATCCGTGTCAGTCTTCTTCTTAAAGATCCACTTATTTTCTATGGCTCGCCGATCATCGGGCAAGTCCACCAAAGTCCATACTTTGTTCTCATACATGGATCCTATCTCGGATTTCATGGCTTCAAGCCATTTGTTGGAATCCAGACCCGCCATCGCTTCTTCATAGTTCAAAGGTTCACCGTTGTCTAACAACATGATTTCCAGGAGAGGGTTGCCATACCATTTTGTCGTGGAACGTGTCCTTGTAGACTAATGAAGTTCAGTAGCAACTTGATCCGAAGTTTCATGATCATCATCATTAACTTCCTCTCTAGTCGGTGCAGGCACCACAGAAACATCTTCCTGAGCTGCGCTACTTTCCGGTTCAAGAGGGGTTACCTCATCAAGTTCTACTTTCCTCCCACTTACTTCTTTCGAGAGAAACTCTGTCTCCGGAAAGGATCCATTCTTGGCAACAAAGATCTTGCCCTCTGACCTGAGGTAGAAGGTATACCCAATAGTTTCCTTAGGGTATCCTATGAAGACGCATTCGAGCTTTTCAGGTTGAAGTTTCTTGACATAAGCATCACATCCCCAAACTTTCAGAAACGATAGCTTAGGTTTCTTCCTAAACCATAATTCATACGGTGTCGTCTCAACGGATTCAGATGGTGCCCTATTTAAAGCAAATGCGGCAGTCTCTAAAGCATAACCCAAAAATGATAGTGGTAGATCGATAAGAGACATCATAGATCGCACCATATCCAATAGAGTGCGATTATGACGTCTGGACACCATTTCACCGAGGTGTTCCAGGCGGCGTGAGTTGTGAAACAATGCCATATTTCCTTAAGTGTGTGCCAAACTCATGACTCAAATATTCTCCTCCACAATCTGATCGTAAGAACTTTATTTTCCTGTCACGTTGATTCTCTACCTCGTTCTGAAATTCCTTGAAATTTTCAAAGCTCTCAGACTTGTGTTTCATTAAGTAGACATACCCATATCTACTTAAGTCATCAGTGAGGGTGAGAACATAACGACAACCACCGCGAGCCTCAATGCTCATTGGACCACATACATCAGTATGTATTATTTCCAACAAGTTGGTTGCTCGCTCCATTGTTTCGGAGAACGGAGTCTTGGTCATTTTTCCCATGATGCATGGTTCGCACGTGTCAAATGATTCATAATCAAGAGACTCCAAAAGTCCATCTGCATGGAGTTTCTTCATGCATTTGACACCAATGTGACCAAGGCGGCAGTGCCACAAGAATGTGGGACTATCATTATCAACCTTACATCTTTTGGTATTCACACTATGAATATGTGTAACATCACGTTTGAGATTTAATAAAAATAAAGTATTGACTAGCAGGGCATGACCATAAAACATATCTCCCATATAAATAGAACAACCATTATTCTCGGATTTAAATGAATACCCATCTCGCATCAAACGAGATCCAGATACAATGTTCATGCTCAAAGTTGGTACTAAATAACAATTATTGAGGTTTTAAACTAATCCCGAAGGTATATGTAGAGGTAGCGTGCCAACGGCGATCACATCGACCTTGGAACCATTCCCGACGTGCATCGTCACATCGTCCTTCGCCAGTCTCCGCTTATTCCGCACACTACTAGGGAAAAGTCTATACACAAAATCTTACCAGCAGCGCGCTTTAAAGAAGGCACTGCTGCTACTTAGCAGTAGCACGCTCCAACATGACGCGTTGCTGAAACAAATTTAGCAGTAGTGCTGCCCCAATAAGCCGCGCTACTCCTATAATTGCCACGACCCCGCCGCCAAGCTAGTTATAGCAGCAGTGCGTTAATACAAAGAGAGCTACTGATACAGATCCTAGTAGAAGCGCCTTCTCTCAATACCCGCTACTGCTAAGTTTAAAGTACAATCCAAGGAAACAAGCACAAGGTAAGGTTCTTCCCACTCCTAAGGAGGTGAGGTCTTGATGATAATCTTCTCCAAGAGGACGTCTTGAAATCCACTAGGGATCCTCCCTAAGAGGTCTTGATCTCCAAGAGGAGTCGTAGAAGGAGCAAAGCTCTATCAATGTCTCACATATACTTTCCTAACCCTAAACATGACCCTAGGTATGAAATATATAGGTAGGTCTGTAGGTGGGAGAGGAGAATGAAGTGGAGGCCCAAACATCAATTCTCGGCCATCCATCCTGAAGGGCCCGTGCGCACGAGGTAAGTTGGGCCCGTGCGCACGGGGTCTGGAGGCCGTGCGCACGGGATGGTGCATCTTGGTTACAGTAGCTCCCAGGGCGGCTCGTGCGCACGGGGTCCTGGGGGCCCGTGGGCACGAGGTCGCCTGGGAGGTGCAGTCTTGCTTCTCTTGGTCTCCTTCTTCCTTGAGGCCTTGGGGTGCTTCTCCTCCTCCTTTGGGGTGTCCCTTAGCTGCTTGGTGGTGTTGGTCTTTGTACCTAATGACACATAGCATATTTTGGTGATGTAGCAACCAAGTTCCATTCATTTCCATATTGATCTCAAGTAGAAGTGAGTTCACCTCAGTTTCAATGGCGCGTGCTCTAGCTCTTGTCATAGGTCCACGTGGTGCTTGATGCGTTGGCGTAGAGTCCGTGGAGATGATGGAAGGATGCTCCGCATTAGGATGGGTGGCAGCGAGCGGCACCGACCTGATCCAATCATGGGAGGAGACGTGCAGCCGTGGATTTGGGCGGTCGGGGAAGGATTTGGGCGGTTGGGGTGCACAGAGTGTTGGTGTAGTTTCCTCGGCGGCCGAGCAAACGAGTACTTTTACTCCTCAGCGGCCATGAAGAGTTAATTTTTTACTCCCTTATACGGTTTAGGAGTTTGGCTAGGTCCTGGTTAGAGAAATAAACCGGTTTTAGGAGATCGTCGAGAGATTCCCTAATGGACCCAAGTTTTACCAACATACCCTTCTGGACACTACACCGGAAGCGCGTAAATACAATTCACTATTTCTGTTGTCTTTTGATCTCGCGGCATACGACTTCTTTGTATAATGTATTGCTCTTCGTGCATAGGCACGTATATATGATGTACAAAGGTGGGCCACGGACCTCAACTATACAAGGAACTAGGAGGCGGGCCCAATACACAATATTCACATAACACATATACTCAACACCCCCTGCAGTGGAAGCGGCACCACGGCTGACGCAAAGGTTGGACCAGAACTCCTCAAATGACGCCGTAGGCAAGCCCTTGGTCATAATATCGGCAAATTGTTGGGAAGTAGGGACGTGTAAAACACGAATATGACCAAGGGCCACTTGTTCCCGAACAAAATGAATATCCAACTCAATATGCTTGGTCCGTCGATAATGCACCGGGTTAGCGGAGAGGTAGACTGCTGAGGTGTTGTCGTAGTAGACCATCGTGGCACGGTTAACAGGGCAAGAGAGCTCCAGAAGCAGCTGGCGAAGCCACGAACACTCGACGACGGTGTTGGCCACCGCATGATACTCAGCCTCACCACTGGAGCGAGAGATGGTAGGTTGTTGCTTGTGTTGGGGAACATAGTAATTTCAAAAAAATTCCTACGCACACGCAAGATAATGGTGATGGCATAGCAACGAGAGGGGAGAGTGTTGTCCACGTACCCTCGTAGACCGTAAGCGGAAGCATTAGCACAACGCGGTTGATGTAGTCGCACGTCTTCACGATCCGACCGATCCAAGCACCGAACCTACGGCACCTCCGAGTTCAGCACACGTTCAGCTCGATGACGATCCCCGGGCTCCGATCTAGCAAAGCTTCGGGGATGAGTTCTGTCAGCACGACGGCGTGGTCACGATGATGATGTTCTACCGGCGCAGGGCTTTGCCTAAACTCCGCGATGATATGACCGAGGTGGAATATGGTGGAGGGGGGCACCGCACACGGCTAAGGAACGATCCGTAGATCAACTTGTGTGTTCTAGGGTGCCCCCTGCCCCTGTATATAAAGGAGCAAGGGCGGAGGCCGGCCGGCCCTTGTGGGCGCGCCAAGGAGGAGGAGTCCTCCTCCTAGTAGGAGTAGGACTCCCCCTTTCCTACTCCTACTAGGAGGGGGAAGGAAGGGGGAGAGGGGAAAGGAAAGAGGGGGGGCGCCGCCCCCCCCCCTCCTAGTCCAATTCGGACCAGAGGGATAGGGGGCGCGCGGCCCACCATGGCCACCCCTCTCTCTTTCCACCAAGGCCCATGTGGCCCATTATCTCTCCCGGGGGGGGGGGGAGTCCGGTAACCCTCCGGCACTCCGTTTTCTCCGAAAACGTCCGGAACACTTCCGGTGTCCGAATATAGTCGTCCAATATATCAATCTTTATGTCTCGACCATTTCGAGACTCCTTGTCATGTCCGTGATCACATCCGGGACTCCGAACAAACTTCGGTACATCAAAACTTATAAACTCATAATAAAACTGTCATCGTAACGTTAAGCGTGTGGACCCTACGGGTTCGAGAACTATGTAGACATGACCTAGAACTATTCTTGGTCAATAACCAATAGCGGAACCTGGATGCCCATATTGGTTCCTACATATTCTATGAAGATCTTTATCGGTCAAACCGCATAACAACATACGTTGTTCCCTTTGTCATCGGTATGTTACTTGCCCGAGATTTGATTGTCGGTATCCAATACCTAGTTCAATCTCGTTACTGGCAAGTCTCTTTACTCGTTACGTAATGCATCATTCTGTAACTAACTCATTAGCTACATTGCTTGCAAGGCTTATAGTGATGTCCATTACCGAGAGGGCCCAGAGATACCTCTCCGACAATCGGAGTGACAAAACCTAATCTCAAAATACGCTAACCCAACATGTACCTTTGGAGACACCTGTAGTACTCCTTTATAATCACCCAGTTACGTTGTGATGTCTGGTAGCACCCAAAGTGTTCCTCCGGTAAACGGGAGTTGCATAATCTCATAGTTACAGGAACATGTATAAGTCATGAAGAAAGCAACAGCAACATACTAAACGATCAAGTGCTAAGCTAACGGAATGGGTCAAGTCAATCACATCATTCTCCTAATGATGTGATCTCGTTAATCAAATGACAACACATGTCTATGGTTAGGAAACATAACCATCTTTGATTAATGAGCTAGTCAAGTAGAGGCATACTAGTGACTATATGTTTGTCTATGTATTCACACATGTATCATGTTTCCGGTTAATACAATTCTAGCATGAATAATAAACATTTATCATAATATGAGGAAATAAATAATAACTTTATTATTGCCTCTAGGGCATATTTCCTTCAGTCTCCCACTTGCACTAGAGTCAATAATCTAGATTACATAGTAATGATTCTAACACCCATGGAGTCTTGGTACTGATCATGTTTTGCTCGTGAGAGAGGCTTAGTCAATGGATCTGCAACATTCAGATCCGTATGAATCTTGCAAATTTCTATGTCTCCCACTTGGACTTGGTCTCGGATGGAATTGAAGCGTCTCTTGATGTGCTTGGTCCTCTTGTGAAATCTGGATTCCTTTGCCAAAGCAATTGCACCAGTATTGTCACAGAAGATCTTCATTGGTCCCAATGCACTAGGTATGACACCTAGATCGGAAATGAACTCCTTCATCCAGACTCCTTCATTTGCTGCTTCCGAAGCAGCTATGTATTCCGCTTCACATGTAGATCCCGCCACGACGCTTTGTTTAGAACTGCACCAACTTACAGCTCCACCGTTTAATAAAAACACGTATCCGGTTTGCGATTTAGAGTCATCCGGATCAGTGTCAAAGCTTGCATCGACGTAACCATTTACGACTAGCTCTTTGTCACCTCCATATACGAGAAACATATCCTTAGTCCTTTTCAGGTATTTCAGGATGTTCTTGACCGCTGTCCAGTGATCCACTCCTGGATTACTTTGGTACCTCCCTGCCAAACTTATTGCTAAGCATACGTCAGGTCTGGTACACAGCATTGCATACATGATAGAGCCTATGGCTGAAGCATAGGGAACATCTTTCATTTTCTCTCTATCTTTTGTTGTGGTCGGGCATTGAGTTTGACTCAACTTCACACCTTGAAGCACAGGCAAGAACCCTTTCTTTGCCTGATCCATTTTGAACTTTTTCAAAATTTTATCAAGGTATGTGCTTTGTGAAAGTCCTATTAAGCGTCTTGATCTATCTCTATAAATCTTGATGCCCAATATGTAAGCAGCTTCACCTAGATCTTTCATTGAAAAACTTTTATTCAAGTATCCCTTTATGCTATCCAGAAATTCTATATCATTTCCAATTAATAATACGTCATCTACATATAATATCAGAAATGCTACAGAGCTCCCACTCACTTTCTTGTAAATACAGGCTTCTCCAAAAGTCTGTATAAAACCATATGCTTTGATCACACTATCAAAGCGTTTATTCCAACTCCGAGATGCTTGCACCAGTCCATAAATGGATCGCTGGAGCTTGCACACTTTGTTAGCACCTTTTGGATCAACAAAACCTTCTGGCTGCATCATATACAGCTCTTCTTCCAGAAATCCATTCAAGAATGCAGTTTTGACATCCATTTGCCAGATTTCATAATCATGAAATGCAGCAATAGCTAACATGATTTGGACAGACTTAAGCATCGCTACGAGTGAGAAAGTCTCATCGTAGTCAACCCCTTGAACTTGTCAAAAACCTTTCGCAACAAGTCGAGCTTTATAGACAGTTACAATACTATCAGTGTCAGTCTTCTTCTTAAAGATCCATTTATTCTCAATGGCTTGCCGATCATCGGGCAAGTCAACCAAAGTCCATACTTTGTTCTCATACATGGATCCCATCTCAGATTTCATGGCCTCTAGCCATTTTGTGAAATCTGGGCTCATCATCGCTTCCTCATAGTTCGTAGGTTCATCATGGTCAAGTAACATGACTTCCAGAATAGGATTACCGTACCACTCTGGTGCGGATCTTACTCTGGTGGACCTACGAGGTTCAGTAGAAACTTGATCTGAAGTTTCATGATCAATATCATTAGCTTCCTCACTAATTGGTGTAGTTGTCACAGGAACCGGTTCTTGTGATGAACTACTTTCCAACAAGGGAGTAGATACAGTTATCTCATCAAGTTCTACTTTCCTCCCACTCACTTCTTTCGAGAGAAACTCCTTCTCTAGAAAGGATCCGATTTTAGCAACAAAAATCTTGCCCTCGGATCTGTGATAGAAGGTGTACCCAATGGTCTCTTTTGGGTATCCTACGAAGATACATTTATCCGATTTAGGCTCGAGCTTATCTGGTTGAAGTTTCTTCACATAAGCATCGCAGCCCCAAACTTTAAGAAATGGACAACTTTGGTTTCTTGCCAAACCACAGTTCATAAGGCGTCGTCTCAACGGATTTTGATGGTGCCCTATTTAACGTGAATGCGGCCATCTCTAAAGCATAACCCCAAAACGATAGCAGTAAATCAGTAAGAGACATCATAGATCGCACCATATCTAGTAAAGTACGATTACGACGTTCGGACACACCATTTCGTTGTGGTGTTCCGGGTGGCGTGAGTTGCGAAACTATTCCGCATTGTTTCAAATGTAAACCAAACTCGTAACTCAAATATTCTCCTCCACGATCAGATCGTAGAAACTTTATTTTCTTGTTACGATGATTTTCCACTTCACTCTGAAATTCTTTGAACTTTTCAAATGTTTCAGACTTGTGTTTCATCAAGTAGATATACCCATATCTGCTCAAGTCATCTGTGAAGGTGAGAAAATAACGATACCCGCCGCGAGCCTCAACATTCATTGGACCACAAACATCAGTATGTATGATTTCCAACAAATCAGTTGCTCGCTCCATAGTTCCGGAGAACGGCGTTTTAGTCATCTTGCCCATAAGGCACGGTTCGCAAGTACCAAGTGATTCATAATCAAGTGATTCCAAAAGCCCATCAGTATGGAGTTTCTTCATGCGCTTTACACCGATATGACCTAAACGGCAGTGCCACAAATAAGTTGCACTATCATTATCAACTCTGCATCTTTTGGTTTCAACACTATGAATATGTGTATCACTACTATCGAGATTCAATAAAAATAGACCACTCTTCAAGGGTGCATGACCATAAAAGATATTACTCATATAAATAGAACAACCATTATTCTCTGATTTAAATGAATAACCATCTCGCATCAAACAAGATCCAGATATAATGTTCATGCTTAACGCTGGCACCAAATAACAATTATTTAGGTCTAAAACTAATCCCGATGGTAGATGTAGAGGTAGTGTGCCGACCGCGATCACATCGACTTTGGAACCATTTCCCACGCGCATCGTCACCTCTTCCTTAGCCAATCTTCGCTTAATCCGTAGTCCCTGTTTCGAGTTGCAAATATTAGCAACAGAACCAGTATCAAATACCCAGGTACTACTGCGAGCATTAGTAAGGTACACATCAATAACATGTATATCACATATACCTTTGTTCACTTTGCCATCCTTCTTATCCGCCAAATACTTGGGGCAGTTCCGCTTCCAGTGTTCAGTCTGCTTGCAGTAGAAGCACTCAGTTTCAGGCTTTGGTCCAGACTTGGGTTTTTTCTCTTGAGCAGCAACTTGTTTGCTGTTCTTCTTGAAGTTCCCCTTCTTTTTCCCTTTGCCCTTTTTCTTGAAACTGGTGGTCTTGTTAACCATCAACACTTGATGCTCCTTCTTGATTTCTACCTCCGCGGCTTTTAGCATTGCGAAGAGCTCGGGAATAGTCTTGTCCATCCTTGCATATTATAGTTCATCACGAAGCTCTTGTAGCTTGGTGGCAGTGATTGGAGAATTCTGTCAATGACACTATCATCAGGAAGATTAACTCCCAGTTGAATCAAGTGATTATTATACCCAGACATTTTGAGTATGTGTTCACTGACAGAACTATTCTCCTCCATCTTGCAGCTATAGAACTTATTGGAGACTTCATATCTCTCAATCCGGACATTTGCTTGAAATATTAACTTCAACTCCTAGAACATCTCATATGCTCCATGACGTTCAAAACATCGTTGAAGACCCGGTTCTAAGCCGTAAAGCATGGCACACTGAACTATCGAGTAGTCATCAGCTTTGCTCTGCCAGACGTTCTTAACATCGTCAGTTGCATCAGCAGCAGGCCTGGCACCCAGTGGTGCTTCCAGGACGTAATTCTTCTATGCAGCAATGAGGATAATCCTCAGGTTACGGACCCAGTCCGCGTAATTGCTACCATCATCTTTGAACTTTGCTTTCTCAAGGAATGCATTAAAATTCAACGGAACAACAGCACGAGCCATCTATCTACAACAAACATAGACAAGCAAAATACTATCAGGTAATAAGTTCATGATAAATTTAAGTTCAATTAATCATATTACTTAAGAACTCCCACTTAGACAGACATCTCTCTAGTCATCTAAGTGATCACGTGATCCAAATCAACTAAACCATGTCCGATCATCACGTGAGATGGAGTAGTTTCAATGGTGAACATCGTTATGTTGATCATATCTACTATATGATTCACGCTCGACCTTTCGGTCTCCGTGTTCCGAGGCCATATCTGTATATGCTAGGCTCGTCAAGTTTAACCCGAGTATTCCGCGTGTGCAACTATTTTGCACCCGTTGTATTTGAACGTAGAGCCTATCACACCCGATCATCACGTGGTGTCTCAGCACGAAGAACTTTCGCAATGGTGCATACTCAGGGAGAACACTTCTTGATAATTAGTGAGAGATCATCTTAAAATGCTACCGTCAATCAAAGCAAGATAAGATGCATAAAGGATAAACATCACATGCAATCAATATAAGTGATATGATATGGCCATCATCATCTTGTGCTTGTGATCTCCATCTTCGAAGCACCGTCGTGATCACCATCATCACCGGCGCGACACCTTGATCTCCATCGTAGCATCGTTATCATTACGCCATCTATTGCTTCTACGACTATCGCTACGGCTTAGTGATAAAGTAAAGCAATTACAGGGCGTTTGCATTTCATACAATAAAGCGACAACCATATGGCTCCTGCCAGTTGCCGATAACTTCGGTTACAAAACATGATCATCTCATACAATAAAATATAGCATCACGTCTTGACCATATCACATCACAACATGCCCTGCAAAAACAAGTTAGACGTCCTCTACTTTGTTGTTGCAAATTTTACGTGGCTGCTACGGGCTTAGCAAGAACCGTTCTTATCCACGCATCAAAACCACAACGATAGTTCATCAAGTTAGTGATGTTTTAACCTTCGAAAGGACCGGGCGTAGCCACACTCGATTCAGCTAAAGTGAGAGAGAGACAGACACTCGCCATCCACCTTTAAGCACAAGTGCTCGTAACGGTGAAACCAGTCTCGCGTAAGCGTACGCGTAATGTCGGTCCGGGCCGCTTCATCTCACAATACCGCCAAACGAAAGTATGACATGCTGGTAAGCAGTATGACTTGTATTGCCCACAACTCACTTGTGTTCTACTCGTGCATATAACATCAACGCATAAAACCTAGGCTCGGATGCCACTGTTGGGGAACGTAGTCATTTCCAAAAAATTCCTACGCACATGCAAGATCATGGTGATGGCATAGCAACGAGAGGGGAGAGTGTTGTCCACGTACCCTCGTAGACCGTAAGCGGAAGCGTTAGCACAACGCGGTTGATGTAGTCGTACGTCTTCACGATCCGACCGATCCAAGCACCGAACGTACGACACCTCCGAGTTCAGCACACGTTCAGCTCGATGACGATCCCCGGGCTCCGATCCAGCAAAGCTTCGGGGATGAGTTCCGTCAGCACGACGGCGTGGTGACGATGATGATGTTCTACCAGCGCAGGGCTTCGCCTAAACTCCATGACGATATGACCGAGGTGGAATATGGTGGAGGGGGCCACCGCACACGGCTAAGGAACGATCCGTAGATCAACTTGTGTGTTCTAGGGTGCCCCCCTGCCCCTGTATATAAAGGAGCAAGGGGGAGGCCGGCCGGCCCTTGTGGGCGCGCCAAGGAGGAGGACTCCTCCTCCTAGTAGGAGTAGGACTCCCCCTTTCCTACTCCTACTAGGAGGGGGAAGGAAGGGGGAGAGGGGAAAGGAAAGAGGGGGGGGCGCCGCCCCCCCCCTCCTAGTCCAATTCGGACCAGAGGGAGAGGGGGTGCGCGGCCCACCCTGGCCGCCCCTCTCTCTTTCCACCAAGGCCCATGTGGCCCATTATCTCTCCCGGGGGGGGGGGGTTCCGGTAACCCTCCGGCACTCCGGTTTTCTCCGAAAACGTCCGGAACTGTTCCGGTGTTAGAATATAGTCGTCCAATATATCAATCTTTATGTCTCGACCATTTCGAGACTCCTCGTCATGTCTGTGATCACATCCAGGACTCCGAACAAACTTCGGTACATCAAAACTTATAAACTCATAATAAAACTGTCATCGTAACGTTAAGCGTGCGGACCCTACGGGTTCGAGAACTATGTAGACATGACCTAGAACTATTCTCGGTCAATAACCAATAGCGGAACCTGGATGCCCATATTGGTTCCTACATATTCTACAAAGATCTTTATCGGTCAAACCGCATAACAACATACGTTGTTCCCTTTGTCATCGGTATGTTACTTGCCCGAGATTTGATCGTCGGTATCCAATACCGAGTTCAATCTCGTTACTGGCAAGTCTCTTTACTCGTTACGTAATGCATCATTCCGTAACTAACTCATTAGCTACATTGCTTGCAAGTCTTATAGTGATGTGCATTACCGAGAGGGCCCAGAGATACCTCTCCGACAATCGGAGTGACAAAACCTAATCTCGAAATACACCAACCCAACATGTACCTTTGGAGACACCTGTAGTACTCCTTTATAATCACCCAGTTACGTTGTGACATTTGGTAGCACCCAAAGTGTTCCTCCGGTAAACGGGAGTTGCATAATCTCATAGTTACAGGAACATGTATAAGTCATGAAGAAAGCAACAGCAACATACTAAACGATCAAGTGCTAAGCTAACGGAATGGTTCAAGTCAATCACATCATTCTCCTAATGATGTGATCCCGTTAATCAAATGAAAACACATGTCTATGGTTAGGAAACATAACCATCTTTAATTAATGAGCTAGTCAAGTAGAGGCATACTAGTGACTATATGTTTGTCTATGTATTCACACATGTATCATGTTTCCGGTTAATACAATTCTAGCATGAATAATAAACATTTATCATGATATGTGGAAATAAATAATAACTTTATTATTTCCTCTAGGGCATATTTCCTTCAGCTTGGACGACCACGAGATAAGTGAGGGTCCTGTTGGGAAACGTAGTAATTTCAAAAAAAATCCTACGCACACGCAAGATAATGGTGATGCATAGCAACAAGAGGGGAGAGTGTCGTCCACGTACCCTCATAGACCGTAAGCGGAAGCGTTATGACAACACGGTTGATGTAGTTGTACGTCTTCACGATCGACCGATCCTAGTACCAAACGTACGGCACCTCCGCGATCTGCACACGTTCAGCTCGATGACGTCCCACGAACTCACATCCAGTAGAGCTTCGAGGGAGAGTTCTGTCAGCACGACGACGTAATGACGGTGTTGATGAAGCTACCGACACAGGGCTTCGTCTAAGCACCGCTACGATATTACGGAGGTGGATTATGGTGGAGGGGGACACCGCACACGGCTAAAGATCAATGATCAACTTGTGTGTCTGTGGGGTGCCCCCTCCTCCGTATATAAAGGAGTGGAGGAGGGGAAGGGGCAGGCCCTCCTAGGCACGCCCCAAGGGGAGTCCTACTCCCACCGGGAGTAGGACTCCAACCCTTCCAAGAGTAGGAGTAGGAGAGAGGTAAGGAGGAGAGAAGGGGAAGGAAAGGGGGGCGCCCCCCCTCCTTGTCCAATTTGGACTAGAGGGGAGGGGGCACACGGCCTTCCCTGGCCGCCCCTCCTCTTCTCCACTAAGGTCCAATAGGCCCATTACACTCCCTGAGGGGTTCCGATAACCCCCCCCCCCCCGGTACTCCGGTATTTGTCCGAACTTGCCCGGAACCCTTTCGAAGTCCAAACATAGTCATCCAATATATCAATCTTTATGTCTTGACCATTTAGAGACTCCTCTTCATGTCCGTGATCATATCCGGGACTCCGAACTACCTTCGGTACATCAAAACACATAAACTCATATTACCGATCGTCACCGAATGTTAAGCATGCGGACCCTACAGGTTCGAGAACTATGTAGACATGATCGAGACACGTCTTCGGTCAATAACCAATAGCGGAACCTCGATGTTCATATTGGCTCCTACATATTCTACGAAGATCTTTATCGATCGAACCGCATAACAATATACATTGTTCCCTTTGTCATCGGTATGTTACTTGCCCGAGATTCGATCATCGGTGTCTCAATACCTAGCTCAATCTCGTTACCGGCAAGTCTCTTTACTCGTTCCGTAATGCATCATCCCGCAACTAACTCATTAGTCACATTGCTTGCAAGGCTTATAGTGATGTGCATTACCGAGAGAGCCCAGAGATACCTCTCCGACAATCAGAGTGACAAATCCTAATCTCGATCTATGCCAACTGTCGGTGTACTAGAGTAGGGGTACCCTAGTATCCCGAACTTGTGCACGGGCAGTTGCAGCACACCGCGGCAAGGCTTGCCGGGCGACCGCCAAGGTCCTCCGTGGTTCCTTTGGAGCCATTCAAGAACAAAGTATTCAAGCCAAGGAGACAAGGCCCCGGCAAGAGGAGCTTGCCGGGAAGGCCAACCAAGGCATCTAAAGGAACTTGCCACGACGCGTCACGCCTCCCGGCGAGGCCCGGTGAGCGACAAGCTTCCGGACGCGACAAGACAACAACCGCGGCAAGGCGCTTGCCGCGGCAAGGTACCACTCTGTACCCGCGCTCCAGCACATCCACCAACGTGTCGCCCTGGGGTCTTTCCAGGCGTGCGTGGCAAGAGTCTGTGCAGCCAGCGGTGCGAGGTGGCGAGCGACGCTGATGAGATTGCCATCGTGGCGAACGGTGGCGTCCCTGACGGTCCTTTTCTGCACTATTTGGGCGACACAGACGGGCATTTAATGCCTTTGTCCCCTGCCGCCAGGGTTAGGTATGATACACTGTACAGGTAGTTGTACCAACCGCAACACTTTTCCATTTTTACCCTTGTCTGCGTTGCCACCTGTCGGTGACCCCTTGAGCATATAAGAGGAGGCCCGTGCGCAACGAAAAGGGGGTTCGGTTCGAAGACAAAAACACTCACGCTCGGTCTCGTTAGCAGCTAGAGTGTACCAGAGCACTCAGCGCTCCCGAGCCAGAACTCAATATACTCAGACATGCAGCAGTAGGAGTGTTATCTCTTCAGAGAGCTCCGAAGCTGGGTAAACTGCTCGTGTGCTTCGCCTCGATCCGCTCTTCGTGCGGTCTCCGCCCCCCACCAAACCGAAAGGGGCTCGGCCCGCCGGTCCCATAGGTGTTCGTGGATCAGCTTCCCCGACATCTTTGGCGCGCCAGGTAGGGGACGTCGAGGTTGTGTGAACCTGATCCGGCGTTCACACGAGCTAGATCTTCATCTTCTTCATCGACATGCCACCGAAGAAGAAGGCTTCGGCGGCAGCTGTTCCGTCCGCGTCAATCCCACCATCACCGGAGCAATCAGGTGGTGGGGTAGACGCCGGCGGAAGAACGGACATCGACGAGGGAGCTCATGGTGCTGCCAGGTCCAAGGACAAGGTCGCGCAGACCTCGGCGTCCGTACATGTACCGCACCCATCTTAGGAGGCGCAGGACCGACAGCGTCATGGTACTCGCAGTGCCATACGTTTGTTGGGCCAAGATCGAGCTGGTGGGTCTCGGGGTGCTCAAGACCAGCATGCATGCCAACATGCTGACACGAGCGAGACACGGTCGCCTGGACGGGATACTGCTCCTTCTAACATAGTTAGAAGTCCGAGCATATCCCGCTCCTCGCACCGTTCTCCACTGCCACCCACCACTCCAGCAGAAGCTTTGGCGCGAGCTCAACTGCTCCTGGATTACCCTCCAAGGGAAGACAAGATCGACGGATGGAGGGCCACCATTCAGAGTCTCATCGGCTTCGCCAATGGCGACACTCCGCGGCAACCGAGTACATCGCTGCCGCGGCAGGACTGCCAGGCACGAGCCGATGGCGACGAAACCGGTGGGGGTGCAACCACCATGTGCTCTCCACCCCGAAGGCCAAGATCGCCGACTCGCCGGATCCACCTCGACAACGACTCCACTGCATCATCAGATCCACGAGCTCGTCGCGATCAGCGCCAAGTTCTTCACGAACGACAGCAAGAAGATGCTCGTACTCGCATCGAGCGCCAAAGAGAAGCGCGGCGTCAATCCGACCAGCGCGTTGGGCCTTCTGTCGACATGCATGCGCCAGGGGAACCAGGCGACTTGCCGTACGCGGTAGGTTGCCCTGCGTTCACTCGTGAGCTGCGGCAAGTCCAGTGGCCCAGCACGAAGAATTTTAAGCCAGACGTGCCAGAGAAGTACGACGGCAAGTCGCATCCGTCGGAGTTCCTCAGCATCTACACCATTGCGGTGCAAGCTGCCGGGGGGCGGGACGACAAGATCCTGGCCAACTACTTCCCGCTGGTGCTCAAGCCCAATGTCAGATCCTGGCTCATGCACTTGCCGGACAACTCCATATCCTCCTGGGCAGACCTATGCCATCAGTTTGTCGGCGCCTTTACAGGCGGCCACAAGCCTCATGGCCAAGAGAGCGATCTTCATCTGCTCGCCCAGAAGGAAGGGGAGCCCCTGCATAAGTACATTCAGAGATTCAGCCGCGTACAGCACAACATCCCAGATGTCCACCCTGCCGCGGTAATCAGCGCGTTCCATCAGAACGTGCGAAACCGAAGGATGCGGGAGGAGATGGCGATGTGAAAGATCAGAGACGTCAGTGAGCTATATGCCCTGGCCGACAAGTGTGCACGTGCTGAGGAAGGGAGGAAACTCCCCGGAGAGAATATAGGAGCAGGAGGATCTGATAGTGAGGAGACTGCCCCGGCAAAGAGAAACCAGCGGCGAAACAACAGGAAGAAGAAAGGCAAAGATGTGCTAGTCGTTGAGCAGTCCGGCAACGGAGGTGGTGCCAAGAAAGCCAAAACTGGTAGCTCCGGCAAGGAGATTGTCGCGGGCACCAACTACCAGGCTGTGGCGGTCGCTGACAAGCAGGACGGCACCAACAAGCAGTACTGCAAGATTCACCGCACCAAGGGCCATGACCTCCAGAGCTGCAAGAAGGTCGAGCAGCTTGTCGAGCAGCAAAAGGCTGAATACGAGCGACGCAACAAGGAGAAAGCCCAGGAAGGTGCTGGAGGAGCCGGCAAGAAACGCCCCGGCCGAGGAGGACGCCGCGGCAAGGCCAAGCAGCGGCAAGGAGACAGACCACCCCGCGGCCGCGACAAGGATGAAGATGACAACGACGATGAAGATATGGATGATGACGAGACCGATGAGCAGGAGTTCCAGAAAGCCACAGAGGTCCTGTGCGTTGACGGCGGTGCTTCTCTGCATACTTCACACCACCAGCTCAAGCAGTGGGTGCGGGAAGTCAATGCGGCAGAACCACCCATTGAGTCACGCAAGCCTCTGAAATGGTCCAGCACGCCTATCATCTTTGATATTGAGGACCACCCTGATCGCATAACTGTGGTCGGGTGCTTGCCAATGTTGGTTTCACCAACTATCCGCAACCTCAAGGTCACTAAGATGCTAGTTGACGGCGGGGCCGGCTTGAACTTGATCTCCTCCACGGTACTCCAGAAACTCTAGATCCCTGATGGCGAGCTCGAAGAGACCGACACATTCCAAGGAATCAATCCGGGAAGGAGCAAGCCAAAGGGAAAGATCACGTTGCCGGTGACATTTGGCAGCGAGTTGAACTTCAGGACTGAGAGGGTCACTTTTGACGTTACTGACTTTCCATTGCCTTACAATGGGATACTCGGCCGTCCAGCACTCGCCAAATTCATGGCAGCCTCTCACTATGCATACAACATGCTGAAGATGCCAGGCCCGATAAGTGTCATCTCTGTCCCTGGCGACAAGAACGATGCTCTTATCTGTGCCAACAAGATTTACCGGGAAGCAGCAGCCGCAACAGATCGCAAGTCACTTGCCGTTGAAGCTCCCGGGACGAAGAAGAAGACCAAGTCCGGCAAGAGTTCTGATGCCCACTCCGGCAAGCGCACCTTTTCGGAGTGCTGCGCTACCGTCGAGGACGCACCATCGAGCTCCACCGGCAAGTGTAAGGAAACAATGGTAGCTCCGCCTGAGACCAAGAAGGTGTCCGCCAAGGAGGATGGCACTGGTGGTACCTTCACCATCAGTGCCACTCTCGACCCTAAATAGGAAAGCGCGCTCGTTGCTTTCCTGCGGGCGAACGTCGACGTATTTGCTTGGCAACCGTCTGACATCCCCGGTGTTCCCAGGAAAGTAATCGAGCACCATCTTACCGTCTGTCCTCATGTGCGGCCCATCAAGCAGAAAGTCAGGAAACAGGCAGTGGAGCGCCAAGAATTCATTGCAGAAGAAATCAAGAAATTGGAAGCAGCAGACCTTGTCAGAGGAGTGCTCCATCCTACGTGGTTGGCCAATCCTGTAGTCGTGCGCAAGGCAAACGGGAAATGGAGGCTTTGTATCGATTTTACCGATGTTAATAAAGCTTGTCCCAAAGACCCATTTCCCTTGCCGCGCATCGACCAGATTGTTGACTCCACGGCCGGATGTGACTTGCTTTCATTTCTTGATGCATACTCAGGATACCATCAGATCTTCATGGCAGAAGAGGATGAGGAGAAGACCGCATTCATCACCCCATGTGGCACATACTGTTTCGTACGGATGCCTTTCGGTTTAAAGAATGCTGGTTCAACATTTGCAAGGGTAGTCCATGACGCTTTTGAGCCGCAAATACACAGAAATGTGGAAGCCTACATGGATGACATAGTGGTCAAGAGCAAGGACAAGGCAACTCTGATTCAAGATTTAGACGAAACCTTTGCAAATCTGCGCAAGATCAACCTCAAGCTTAACCCCGAGAAGTGTGTGTTTGGAGTCCCCTCCGGCAAGCTTCTCGGGTTCTTCGTGTCTCAGCGGGGAATTGAAGCCAATCCCGACAAGATCAAGGCCATTGAGCAGATTGAAGCACCAAAGCGCGTCAAGGATGTACGAAGACTTGCCGGTTGCGTAGCTGCTCTCAGCAGGTTTATCTCTAGGTCTGCTGAGCGCGCCCTGCCGTTTTTCAAAATATTGAAAAAGGCAGGTCCAATGAAATGGACTCCGGAAGGCGGAGGCTGCGCTGCAGGACTTAAAGAGATACCTGTCCTCCACTCCAACACTTGTCGCACCTAAGCCACAAGAGAAGTTGCTGCTATATATAGCGGCAACCAATCAAGTGGTTAGTGCTGCGTTAGTAGCGGAGAGGGAGGCGGATGATGAGCCAGCAACCACGGCAGATGCATCCAGCGACAAGCAGAGGAATTCACCGGCAAGCTCTGGTCCCGACAAAGATGGATCTGCGCAGGCGCGTGAGAATATGCAGAAAAGAATGGTGCAGCGCCCAGTTTACTTTGTCAGTTCCCTTCTGCAGGGGGCTAGGTCAAGGTACTCTGGTGTGCAGAAATTGCTTTTCGGCCTTCTCATGGCCTTGAGAAAGCTGCGCCATTACTTCCAAGCACATGAGATCACAGTCGTCACTCGTTTTCCCCTGAAGAGGATACTGCAAAATCCAGAAGCAACAGGCAGGATTGTCGAGTGGGCACTGGAACTGTCAAGCTTTGGCCTCAAGTTTGAGAGCACTTCAACTATCCAAAGCAGAGCATTGGCGGAGTTCATAGCAGAATGGACGCCAACACAAGATGAAGAAATTCCAGAAACGAGCATCCCCGTCGAGGAAGCAAGCAAAGAGTGGCTGATGTACTTTGATGGTGCTTTCTCGCTGCAAGGCGCCGGTGCGGGCATGCTACTTGTTGCACCCACTGGAGAGCAACTCAAGTACGTAGTCCAGATGCACTTTCCCAAGGAACAAGCAACAAACAATACCATAGAGTATGAAGGATTGCTTGCCGGTCTCAGGATCGCAGCAGACCTTGGGATCAAGAAGCTCATTGTCAGGGGTGACTCACAGCTTGTCGTCTGCCAAGTGGACAAGAATTATCAGAGTCCGTTAATGGAAGCCTACGTTGATGAAGTGAGAAAGCTAGAAGAGCACTTTGACGGCCTACAGATGGAACATGTTCCAAGAGCTCAGAACGACATTGTTGATGGCCTGTCAAAGTGCGCCGCACTGAAGTTACCTGTGGAACCAGGGATCTTTGTGCTCAAGCTGACTCAACCGTCTGTAACGCCATCAACTGGACAGAGCAAGAAGAGGAAGTTGATTTCTGGTGACTATTTTCCGGCAGAGCTCCCCGAAGCCGCCGCCAAGAAGGTCCCCAAAATCAACACCAAGGATGCTGAGGAGCAGTCTGCTCCGGCAAGCCTTAGGGTTTGTTACGTTGAAGCAGACGCTCCCGACAAGTTTTGCTCCGGCAAGCTTGCCGGGGAATGTCAAGCTCCGGTTGAGCCGCAGGTTCTCGCCGTAGAAGCGGATGTTCCCGCAATAGCAGATGTGCCTTTAGTCCTTGTTGTCGAGCCGCAAGCTCCAGCATGGGCACAGCAGATTGTCCATTTCCTTCAGACAGGAGAACTTCCCGAAGAGCAAGAAGAAGCGGAAAGAGTAGCCCGGCAGTCAAGTATGTACCAGTTTGTCGACAACACACTGTACAGAAGAAGACTCAACGGCGTGAAATTGAAGTGTATTCACCGGGAGGACGGACAAAAGCTGTTGGCAGAGATACATGGAGGCATATGTGGTCACCACATTGGCGCAAGAGCACTTGCCGGCAAAGCGTTCCGGCAAGGTTTCTTTTGGCCGACAGCCCTCCAGGATGCAACTGCACAAGTAACCAAGTGTGAAGCGTGCCAGTTCCATTCCAAGCAGATACACCAGCCAGCTCAAGCTCTCCAGACGATCCCTTTATCCTGGCCATTTTCGGTCTGGGGGCTCGACATCCTCGGCCCCTTTCCCCGAGCTGTCGGGGGCTTTGAGTACTTGTACGTTGCAATCGACAAGTTCACAAAGTGGCCGGAAGTGGAAGCAGTGAGGAAGGTGACAGCACAGTCAGCAGTCAAGTTCTTCAGGTCGATTGTTTGCCGCTTCGGGATCCCTAACAGGATCATCACCGACAACGACACACAATTCACGAGCCGCACCTTCATGCAGTACGTCCAAGATCTTGGCGCCAAGGTCTGCTTCGCTTCTGTTGCTCATCCGAGAAGCAACGGTCAAGCGGAGAGGGCAAATGCTGAAGTGCTGCGCGGGCTCAAGACCAGGACTTTCGACAGGCTGCACAAGTGCGGAAAGGAACTGGATTGAGGAGCTGCCGGTGGTTCTTTGGTCGATCAGGACGACGCCAAATCGAGCCACTGGCCAGACACCTTTCGCTCTAGTCTATGGAGCAGAGGCAGTTCTCCCCACGGAACTCGTATACGGGTCACCTCGAGTGCTCGCTTATGATGAGCTTGAGCAAGAGCAGCTGCGACAAGATGACGCGCTGCTCCTTGAGGAGGACCGTCTTCAGGCTACTGTACGAGCTGCTCGATACCAGCAAGCTTTGCGCCGCTACCATAGCCGCAAAGTTAATGCCAGAAGTTTCGAGGAAGGCGACCTTGTTCTTCGGCGCGTTCAGTCCGCCAAGAATTCCAACAAGTTGACGCCGAAGTGGGAAGGCCCTTACCGGGTGAAACGAGTCACTAGGCCTGGCGTTGTCCGCCTTGAGACCGAAGATGGCATTCCGGTGAGCAACTCCTGGAACATTGAACACCTTCGTAAGTTTTACCCGTAGGGCGCGGTTGCCGGAACCTGTTCCGGCAACCACCTTTTGTACAAGTCTTGCCGATGTTGCATGTAATCCTTTGTACAAAGCCGGGCGCAGAACCCATGCATAAGTAAAGCTCATGTGCTCTGCACATCTTGTCAATTTCATGCTTTATACTATTTTTTTGGCATGCGTTATCTGACACTTTGTGCAGCGCCTACCCCCGGTAAGCAATAACGAGCCATAAGGCTCCATATCTTTATTTTCTCTTCTTTCTTTTTCTCAAAAAGGAAAGGAAGGTTCCCTCGCCCACAAGTTTGTCGGGGGAAAGGAGGAGATAATGGTGTGGACCAGGCATCGTTCAAGGAAGTTTCACCTTACCGGAAAGCAAACGACAGAAAAGCTAAGTTGCCAAAGTTTGAGCAATCAGTTTTAATTTTTAAGTTATCTTCCTCGAACGACCATGCTTTGTATGGAAAACCTGTGCGCGGAGGAACCAACTCGTAGCTAGTTGCGCCCTTACTTTGTTTCGAGTCCGCTCAACAACTTAAGTGAGCTGCGACTAGTTGCGACAAGGTTTCTTGTCGGAAGTGGCACCGCCAGCAGGCTGCTGATGTCCCGCACTCAGCGCTCGCGGCTAAGGTGCCTGCGCCGACAAGTTCCCTAAAAGCATAGGGCAAAAACATACAAAGGAAGGAATCAAGTAAAGGAAATAACACAGCAATCTCTACCCAAAATAGAGTTATATTACAAGATAGCTTGTCGCAGCTCTAACAGATTGTTCTCATGACATGACCGACATCGACAAAGAAAAAGAGAAAATGGGCGGCCTAATCTACGCGATCACCCTCAACCCTCTTGATCTCGCTCACCTTGTCCACAATGGGTGCGACAAGGGCCTTGAGCGCTTCCAGATCAGCATCCGGCGGCAGGGACCTGAGGACGTTGGTGAGGTTGAGGCCTGGGTTGCGGAAGGCCACCTTCACCAGCACCTTTTGAAGAACTCCCGCGCAGATCTTGCGCGACTCGTCGGCCAGCTGCTTTGGGATCTTCTCCCAGAGTCGTTGGAGTGCCGTCGCCACGCCTTTGAAGAACAAGCTGAGCTTGGCGCTGGGTTGGAGGTGCTCGTCGGAAGAATACCCGAGGTCCTCCATCCCCAGCTGCGCCAGCTCCCCATCGATGGCGGCGGCAACATTCACGAGACCCTCAGTCCAGTGCTCCACAGTCTCCCTAAAAGCATTCTGGGCGGCAGCAGCACTCGCCAACAGCGCCTCGTCGGCCTTGATCTTCTCCTTCAAGGCCACCTCCTGCTCCCTCGCGCCGTCCAGCGTCTTGGTCAAAGTGGCCAGCTTCAACTCAAGATCTGCGTTGGAGTCTTTGCTCCTCTCAGCGAGACGACCCTGCAGCTCGCCATGAGCGGCGGCATCCTTCTCGCGCTCACGCTTGAGCGCGGCAAGCTCCTCGCCACTCGCCTTGAGATCGGCCTCCAGCTGCGCCACCTTCGTCTCCAGCTCCTTTTTTGCGGCCTCGGCAGCTGCGGCAGCATCTTCTGCTTCCTTGAGAACCCCGCCAATTGCTTGCTCGTGCGCGGCAAGCTCCTCCTCGTGACTGTCAAGGTTGACCTTGCGCTGCGCCAACTCACCTTCCTGCGCAGACAGCTTCTCGGTGGCGAGCCGCTGTTGCTCTTCAACTTCAGCCTTCGCGAGGAGGAAAGCTTTCCACTCCTCGGCAACCTGCTCCCGCTCCTCTGCCAGGGATCGGAGAGTTTCCTGCCTGAGACCCCGGAGCTCCTCAGCGCGCTTCTCAATGTCCACTCCCGCCCTCGCGACAAGCGCTTCTCGGGATTCCAGCTTGGCTTGTCGGGCGCGGTACAGTGACAATAGCTTCCGAAGCAGCCGCTCCTCCTCAGGCTCATTGCTGCTGCTGCTTGGCGCGTCAACCAGCGTCAGCCCAGTGGAGGCGAGCACCTCTCCATCCAAAATCTCTCCTTCGACCGGCGCCCTGGAGCTTGACGCCCAGGGGAGCTTGATGAAGATGCCGTCGCCGGCCTTCAAATAGGCGTCGGGCTGGGGCTCTTCGGAGCCTGGCGCTGCAGCAGCGGCGGAGGGATTGGCGGTCGGCGCAGCGCCTGGCGCTCCTGCGGCCTCGGGGCCGTCAGTGCGATCGCCGGATCCCTCGCCAGCTTCTGCGGCTGCAGCTTTGGCGGCCTCTTCGCCGGCGGGCTCATCAGCGCCGGCTTCTCCTTCGGTGGCAACAGCTTCGTCGGTATTGCTGCGCGCGTTTTCCTCGTCGGCGACCTCGGTTTCCATCGGCTCCGTGGCAGATGGATTTGATGAACGGAGAAAAGAGAAAAGTCAAGCAAATATCCAAAAAGAAAATCAGAAGAAGAAGAACCCAAGGGAAGTTTTAAAGCAAGAGGATTACCTGTACTAGGATCTGCAGTCGTGGTCTCAACCACCGGAGGGTCGCTGGTGCTGTCCCTTGCCGGAGAACTGTCCCTTGCCGGAGAACGCTCCCTTGCCGGGGAATCCTCCCTTGGCGGTGTAGTCGAAGCAGATGGCATTTCGGGAGCAGCTTCCGGGCTCCCCTGGTGAGGCTGCTCTGCTCCTGCACGAACCAACAGTCAGATATTGGCAAAGGAAGAGCACCCATGTGCGCCTGAAAGCAGGAAATAAACTATACACTTACGTTGGGGGCTGCGCTGGGGGCTGCTTTGGGGAAAAGTTGTCGGGTCCGGCAAGATGGTCTCGGACACGCCCTCTGCTGTCGCGGTGGGTTCGTCCTCGATGACAATCACCGGGACCTTGGCTCTCTTCGCCGCTCTCTGGGCCAGAGTCCTGAAAAGGAATGGGTTCGGAGTAAAGCAAATAAGATACAAGACAAAACAACAAGAATTGAAGAACTACAAACACGGCAAAGAATCTTACTCCTCTTCTTCCTCGTCGGAGCTGAGCGCGGAGAGATCGAAGTCCGGCTCGCCTCCGGTGCGACAAGGCGGAGGAGTAGTTTCCCTTGTCCGCTTGGCAGGAGCAGTAGCGGTGGGCCGGGAAGACCCCGCTCCAGTTGCCGCAGCGGCGTGAGGCGCTCCCGCGGCAACAGTGCTTGCCGTGGTAGAGTGTGTCGTGCGGCACGGCGGCTGTTGACTCGTCTGCCGCCCCGCTACGTCCACGGGCTTGCGGAGACGCCTTCTTGGTGGAGCTGGGGGCTCCGCTTGCGGCAAGCTATCTGAAGGTTCAGGTCCGACAAGCTCTCCCTCGCCGGGCTCGCTCGACTCATCTTCGGGCCCGACAAGCTCTCCCTCGCCGGCAAACTCCTCGCGCTCGGCAAGGCTTGCCGCCTCTGCTGCCTCTGCCTCCTCCACGGTGAATCCAAACTCACCCGCGGCAGCGGCTGCCGCCGCCTCTTCTAGCCTAGTGGCGATGCGTTGCATCTCTGCATCGGTGGTGTCGCGAGTAAGGCTCTTCTGCTCGTCGGAGCGGACCGGCACTTCAACCAAGCCGTCAAAGAACTCCTGCACGACGGCGTCTGCCGGCTCTTGCCAAGTTGGGACAATTCCATGCGAGTCGCACAGCGGCATCATTGCACGGATGTGGTCGAGCGAGGAGTTGTTGCACAACGGAACGACACCCCTCGGCAACATGAATGGATGTTGAGGATCGCGCTTGAACAGTTCCAGGAGCATCGCGTCCAGCTCCAGGACGGTGAAGTTGAAGTTGAGGCCCGGGGGCAGCCTCATGATATCCGCCGAGTTCTGGAACTCCCAGGCCGGTCTCCTCCTCTCCTGCAGGGGGGCGATGCGGAGGCGAAGAAAATCTGCGCCAACGGCGCCTACGGTGAGCCCGGCAAGCCTGAGGCGAAGGATCCGGGTGACGGCAATCTTCAGCCTATCATCTTCCGGGGCCACGTTGCTCCAATTGTTGCCGCGCGCTATTGGGGCTTGTCGCAGGGCGGTAAATGGCTGCGGGTTCTCCTCGACAATCCAGCACCACTCTGCTCTCCATTCCTCCCACTTGCTGCGGAGCTCTCCCTCCAGATAAGCTTCCTTCTTGCCGACTCTCGAGATCCAGGCGATTCCGCCGGATAAAGGCTCTCCTCTCTCGTCTCGGGGCATAAAGAAGTGGCGAAAAAGAGCTACGTTTGGATGGACTCCGACAAAGTTTTCGCAGAGATGTGCGAAAACTGCCATGGTCAGAACGGCGTTGGGGGTGAAGTCAAGGAGGCGGAACCCGTAGGTGTTCATGATGTCACAGAAAAATTCAGAGAAGGGCGGGCAGAGCCCGCAGTAGAAGAACAGCGCAAAGAAGGGGTATCCGTTCAGAGCCAGTTCCGAAGCGGCAGCCGGGAGTACCTTCGTGTGCGGATGCGCTCGCGTCTCCGTCGACCAGAAGAGGTAGTAGTACTCCCTCAACTCCTTCACGGCAAGGTGAGGGGGGAAGATGGCCCGCTCCTTTCGCAGTGCCGCGAGCTGCTGCGCCTCGACCGATTTCACGCCCTTCCCCTTGTCGGCTTTCGGAGCCATGGCGGAGGTGGTGGGGGAGATCGACGGCGTTGGTGGTGCTGGTGGCAATGGGGGGCGGCGCGCTGCTCTCTTTCGGCTTTGAGAAGAAGGGGGGAGCGGCGGAGATTTCCGAGATTGGAGTAGCAACCGGCGAGATGGGCGAACTGCCCCTGTTTCCCCTGCTTATAAAGAGGGAGGGGACGGACATTCCGCCTTTCCGAATAAAGAAACCATCCACGATCTCTCCCACGACGCCGCATTCGACGCGTGCCGTTGGGGAGGGCGCAGTGGATACGGAGTAAGATACGGCGTAACCCAGGCCGTGCATGCCCGTGCCCTGTTTTGGGCCTGGCCCAACAGCGCTCGGCACCGTGTGTGGCCCAGGCCCGGGGGCTCCTGTCGGTGTACTAGAGTAGGGGTACCCTAGTATCCCGAACTTGTGCACGTGCAGTTGCAGCACACCGCGGCAAGGCTTGCCGGGCGACCGCCAAGGTCCTTCGTGGTTCCTTTGGAGCCATTCAAGAACAAAGTATTCAAGCCAAGGAGACAAGGCCCCGGCAAGAGAAGCTTGCCGGGAAGGCCAACCAAGGCATCTAAAGGAACTTGCCACGACGCGCCACGCGTCCCGGCGAGGCCCGGTGAGCGACAAGCTTCCGGCGCGACAAGACAACAACCGCGGCAAGGCGCTTGCCGCGGCAAGCTACCACTCTGTACCCGCGCTCCAGCACATCCACCGACGTGTCGCCCTGGGGTCTTTCCAGGTGCGCGTGGCAAGAGTCTGTGCAGCCAGCGGTGCGAGGTGGCGAGCGACGCTGACGAGATTGCCATCATGGCGAACGGTGGCGTCCCTGACGGTCCTTTTCTGCACTATTTGGGCGACATAGACGGGCATTTAATGCCTTTGTCCCCTGCCGCCAGGGTTAGGTATGATACACTGTACAGGTAGTTGTACCAACCGCAACACTTTTCCATTTTTACCCTTGTCTGCGTTGCCACCTGTCGGTGACCCCTTGAGCATATAAGAGGAGGCCCATGCGCAACGAAAAGGGGGTTCGGTTCGAAGACAAAAACACTCACGCTCGGTCTCGTTAGCAGCTAGAGTGTATCGGAGCACTCGGCGCTCCCGAGCCAGAACTCAATATACTCAGACATGCAGCAGTAGGAGTGTTATCTCTCCGGAGAGCTCCGAAGCTGGGTAAACTGCTCGTGTGCTTCGCCTCGATCCGATCTTCGTGCGGTCTCCGCCCCCCACCGAACCGAAAGGGGCTCGGTTCGCCGGTCCCATAGGTGTTCGTGGATCAGCTTCCCCGACACCAACTCAACAAGTACCATCAGAAACACATGTAGAGCACCTTTATAATCAACCAGTTACGTTGTGACATTTGGTAGCACACAAAGTGTTCCTTCGTTAATCACATAGCAATAGCAACATATTAAATGATCAAGTGCTAAGCTAACGGAATGGGTCAAGTCAATCACATCATTCTCCTAATGATGTGATCCCGTTAATCAAATGACAACTCATGTCTATGGTTAGGAAACTTAACCATCTTTGATTAACGAGCTAGTCAAGTAGAGACATACTAGTGACACTATGTTTATCTATATATTCACACATGTATTATGTTTCCGGTTAATACAATTCTAGCATGAATAATAAACATTTATCATGAAATAAGGAAATAAATAATAATTTTATTATTGCCTCTAGGGCATATTTCCTTTGTTTTCCACCCACTCACTTCTTTCGAGAGAAACTCCTTCTCTAGAAAGGATCCATTCTTAGCAACGAATGTCTTGCCTTCAGATCTGCGATAGAAGGTGTAGGGAGTGACAACTTGCTTGCCATTCTACTTGAAGTTCCCTTTCTTTCCCTTTGCCCTTTTCTTGAAACTAGTGGTCTTGTCAATCATCAACACTTGATACTCTTTCTTGATTTCTACCTTCGTTGATTTCAGCATCACGAAGAGCTCAGGAATCGTTTTCGTCATCCCTTGCATATTATAGTTCATCACAAAGTTCCGGCAACTTGGTGATGGTGACTAGAGAACTTTGTCAATCACTATCTTATCTGGAAGATTACCTCCCAATTGATTCAAGCGATTGTAGCACCCAGACAATCTGAGCACATGCTCACTGCTTGAGATATTCTCCTCCATCTTTTAGCTATAGCACTTTTTAAAGGTCTCATACCTTTCGACACAGGAATGAGTATAAAATATCAATTTCAACTCTTGGAACATCTTATATGCTCCCTGGCATTCAAAACATTTTTGAAGTCCCGGTTCTAAGCCGTCAAGCATGGTGCACTAAACTATTAAGTAGTCATCATACCGAGCTTTGTCAAACGTTCATAACGTCTGCATCTGCTCCTGCAATAGGTTTGTCACCTAGAGGTGCATCAAGGACATAATTCTTCTGTGCGGCAATGAGGACAATCCTTAGATCACGGATCCAATCCGCATCATTGTTACTAACATCGTTCAACACAGTTTTCTCTAGGAACATATCAAAATAAACATATGAAAGCAACAACGCGAGCTATTGATCTACAACATAATTTGCAAAACTCTACCACGAATAAGTTCATGATAAATTTAAGTTCAGTTAATCATATTACTTAAGAACTCCCACTTGGATAGACATCTCTCTAATCATCTAAGTGATCACGTGATCCAAATCAACTAAACTATAACCGATCATCACGTGAAGTGGAGTAGTTTTCAATGGTGAACATCACTATGTTGATCATATCTATTATATGATTCACGCTCGACCTTTCCGTCTCAGTGTTCCGAGGCCATATCTGCATATGCTAGGCTCGTCAAGTTTAACCCGAGTATTCTGCGTGTGCAAAACTGGCTTGCACCCATTGTAGATGGACGCAGAGCTTATCACACCCGATCTTCACGTGGTGTCTCGGCACGACGAACTTTGGCAACGGTGCATACTCAGGGAGAAAACTTTTACCTTGAAATTTAGTGAGAGATCATCTTATAATGCTATCGTCAATCAAAGCAAAATAAGATGCATAAAGGATAAACATCACATGCAATCAATATAAGTGATATGATATGGCCATCATCATCTTGAGCTTGTGATCTCCATCTCTGAAGCACCGTCATGATCACCATCATTACCGGCGCGACACCTTGATCTCCATCGTAGCATCGTTTTCGTTTCGCCAACTATTGCTTCTACGACTATCGCTATCGCTTAGTGATAAAGTAAAGCAATTACAGGGCGATTGCATTGCATACAATAAAGCGACAACCATATGGCTCCTGCCAGTTGCCGATAACTCGGTTACAAAACATGATCATCTCATACAATAAAATATAGCATCACGTCTTGACAATATCACACCACAACATGCCCTGCAAAAATAAGTTAGACGTCCTCTACTTTGTTGTTGCAAGTTTTATGTGGCTGCTACGGGCTGAGCAAGAACCATTCTTACCTACGCATCAAAACCACAACGATAGTTCGTCAAGTTAGTGTTGTTTAACCTTCTCAAGGACAGAGCGTAGCCACACTCGGTTCAACTAAACTTGAAGAAACTGACACCCGCCAGCCACCTATGTGCAAAGCACGTCGGTAGAACTAGTCTCGCGTAAGCGTACGCGTAATGTCGGTCCGGTCCGCTTCATCCAACAATACCGCCGAACCAAAGTATGACATGCTGGTAAGAAGTATGACTTGTATTGCCCACAACTCACTTGTGTTCTACTTGTGCATATAACATCTATGCATAAAACCAGGCTCGGATACCACTGTTGGGGAACATAGTAATTTCAAAAAAATTCCTACGCACACACAGGATCATGGTGATGCATATCAACGAGAGGGGAGAGTGTTGTCCACGTAACCTCGTAGACCAAAAGTGGAAGCGTTAGCACAACATGGTTGATGTAGTCGTATGTCTTCACGATCCGACCGATCAAGTACCGAACGTATGACACCTCCGAGTTCAGCACACGTTCAGCTCGGGGATGTCCCACGAACTCTGATCTAGCAGAGCTTTGCGGGAGAGTTCCGTCAGCACGACGGCGTGATGACGGTGTTAATGATGCTACCGACGCAGGGCTTCGCCTAAGCATCGCTATGATATTACTGAGGTGGAATCTGGTGGAGGGGGGCACCGCACATGGCTAAGAGATCAAGAGACCAATTGTTGTGTCTAGAGGTGCCCCCTGAGGGAGTCCTGGATTAGGGGGTCCTCGGACAGCCGGTCTATATACTTTGGCCAGACTATTGGACTATGAAGATACAAGATTGAAGACTTTGTCCCGTGTCTGGGTGGGACTCTCCTTTGCGTGGAAGGCAAGCTTGGCAATTCGGATATGTAGATCTCCTTCTCTGTAACCGACTCTGTGTAACCCTAGCCCCCTCCGGTGTCTATATAAACCGGAGGGTTTAGTCCATAGGATAAGAACAATCATAATCATAGGCTAGCTTCTAGGGTTTAGCCTCTACGATCTCGTGGTAGAGCAACTCTTGTAATACTCATATCATCAAGATCAATCAAGCAGGAAGTAGGGTATTACCTCCATCGAGAGGGCCCGAACCTGGGTAAACATCGTGTCCCCCGCCTCCTATTACCAATAGCCTTAGACGCACAATTCAGGACCCCCTACCCGAGATCCGCCGGTTTTGACACCAACATTGGTGCTTTCATCGAGAGTTCCACTGTGCCGTCACGATAAGGCTTGATGGCTCCTTCAATCATCTTCAACGATGCGGTCCAGGGTGAGGTTTTCCTCCCCGGACAGATCTTCGTATTCGGCGGCTTCGTACTGCGGGCCAACTCGCTTGGCCATCTGGAGCAGATCGATAGCTACGCGCCTGGCCATCAGGTCGGGTTTGGAAGCTTGAACTATACTGCCGACATTGCCGGAGACTTGATCTTCGACGGACTCGAGCCCATGTCAGGAGCACCGAACAGTCACGACAAGCATGACTTAGATCTGCCGTCGGACGGTGTTCGGGAGATCGCACCTGTGGCTGCCCCGGCCCTTAATCTGGAGCAGATCGCGCCATCCAAGGACGGGTGGATGGACCCTGCCACGGAGGCTGCACACTCAGCGGTGATAGAGTCGATCATTGACTTCACCTCTTATGAGGCCGGTGTCATCGGACCCTCGGACTCGTCTCCGGCAACAGGCTCCGAACCGTGTGCGTCGGTACCTATCGAATCTGATTGGGCACTGGTCATGGAGTTTACCTCCGCGAATATCTTTCAGCACTCACCCTTGGGCGACATGCTAAATTCATTAAGGTCTCTCTCCTTGTCAGGAGACTCTTGGTCAAACTATGTCCGGCTAGAGTGGGAAGCGGACGACGAAGAAATTCACGGCAGCAGGAGGGGGGAGGGGGTAGGCCCTGTATATAAAGGAGCAAGGGGGGAGGCCGGCCAGCCTTGGGGCGCACCAAGGAGGGGAGGAGTCATCCTCCTAGTAGGAGTAGGACTCCCCTCTTTCCTAGTCCAACTAGGAAAAAGAAGGGGGAAGGAAGGAGAGGGAAAGGAGAAGGAAAGGGGGGGCTGAAGGAAATATGCCCTAGAGGCAATAATAAAGTTATTATTTATTTCCTTATATCATGATAAATGTTTATTATTCATGCATGCTAGAATTGTATTAACCGGAAACATAATACATGTGTGAATACATAGAAAAACAGAGTGTCACTAGTATGCCTCTACTTGACTAGCTCATTAATCAAAGATGGTTATGTTTCCTAACCATGGACAAAGAGTTGTTATTTGATTAACGGGATCACATCATTAGGAGAATGATGTGATTGACTTGACCCATTCCGTTAGCTTAGCACTTGATCGTTTAAGTATTTTGCTATTGCTTTCTTCATGACTTATACATGTTCCTATAACTATGAGATTATGCAACTCTCGTTTACCGAGGAACACTTTGGGTGCTAACAAACGTCACAACGTAACTGGGTGATTATAAAGGAGTACTACAGGTGTCTCCAAAGGTACATGTTGGGTTGGCGTATTTCGAGATTAGGTTTTGTCACTCTGATTGTCGGAGAGGTATCTCTGGGCCCTCTCGGTAATACACATCACTTAAGCCTTGCAAGCATTACAACTAATGAGTTATTTGTGAGATGATGTATTACGGAACGAGTAAAGAGACTTGCCGGTAACGAGATTAAACTAGGTATTGAGATACCGACGATCGAATCTCGGGCAAGTAACATACTGATGACAAAGGGAACAACGTATGTTGTTATGCGGTCTGACCGATAAAGATCTTCGTAGAATATGTGGGAGCCAATATGAGCATCCAGGTTCCGCTATTGGTTATTGACCGGAAATGTGTTTCGGTCATGTCTACATTGTTCTCGAACCCGTAGGGTCCGCACACTTAAGGTTTCGATGACAGTTATATTATGAGTTTACATGTTTTGATGTACCGAAGGAGTTCGGAGTCCCGGATGAGATCGGGGACATGACGAGGAGTCTCGAAATGGTCGAGACGTAAAGATTCATATATTGGATGATATGGTTAGGCCAAGGGGTCAAGCCCATGAGGCTTTAGGTCGGTGCAAAAGGAGTTTTGCGGAGGCCAGGGGGCCAAACGCCGGAGACCCTAGCGTCTGGCCCTGGGCCAGACGCCGGGGCCCATGGCGTCTGGGCCAGACGCCAAGGATTGTGGCGTTTGGTCCTGGAGTCCGAGTGGGACTCTTGCCTTTCGGGCAAAACTGACTTTGAGGAGGCTTTTGCTCCAAGTTTCGACCACGGGGCTCAACATATAAATAGAGGGGCAGGGCTAGCACCAAAGACACAACAATTGATCCCTTGGATCTCTTAGCCGTGTGCGGTGCCCCCCTCCACCATAGTCCACCTCGATAATATCGTAGCGGTGCTTAGGCGAAGCCCTGCGACGGTAGAACATCAAGATCGTCACCATGCCGTCGTGCTGACGGAAATCTCCCTTGACACTCGCCTGGATTGGAGTTCGAGGGACGTCATCGAGCTGAACGTGTGCTAGAACTCGGAGGTGCCATAGTTTCGGTGCTTGATCGGTCGGGCCGTGAAGACGTACGACTACATCAACCGTGTTGTGCTAACGCTTCCGCTTACGGTCTACAAGGGTATGTAGATTACACTCTCCCCTCTCGTTGCTATGCATCACCATGATCTTGCGTGTGCGTAGGAATTTTTTTGAAATTACTACGTTCCCCAATAGTGGCATCCGAGCCTGGTTTTATGCGTAGATGTCATATGCACGAGTAGAACACAAGTGAGTTGTGGGCGATATAAGTCATACTGCTTACCAGCATGTCATACTTTGGTTCAGCGGCATTGTGAGATGAAGCGGCCCGGACCGACATTACGCGTACGCTTACGCGAGACTGGTTTCACCGTTACGAGCACTCGTGCTTAAAGGTGACTGGCGGGTGTCTGTCTCTCTCACTTTAGTTGAACCGAGTGTGGCTACGCCCGGTCCTTGCGTAGGTTAAAACAGCACTAACTTGACGAACTATCGTTGTGGTTTTGATGCGTAGGTAAGAACGGTTCTTGCTAAGCCCGTAGCAGCCACGTAAAATTTGCAACAACAAAGTGGAGGACGTCTAACTTGTTTTTGCAGGGCATGTTGTGATGTGATATGGTCAAGACGTGATGCTATATTTTATTGTATGAGATGATCATGTTTTGTAACCGAAGTTATCGGCAACTGGCAGGAGCCATATGGTTGTCGCTTTATTGTATGAAATGCAAACGCCCTGTAATTGCTTTACTTTATCACTAAGCGGTAGCGATAGTCGTAGAAGCAATAGATGGCGTAATGACAACGATGCTACGATGGAGATCAAGGTGTCGCGCCGGTGACGATGGTGATCACGACGGTGCTTCGAAGATGGAGATCACAAGCACAAGATGATGATGGCCATATCATATCACTTATATTGATTGCATGTGATGTTTATCCTTTATGCATCTTATCTTGCTTTGATTGACGGTAGCATTTTAAGATGATCTCTCACTAATTATCAAGAAGTGTTCTCCCTGAGTATGCACCGTTGCGAAAGTTCTTCGTGCTGAGACACCACGTGATGATCGGGTGTGATAGGCTCTACGTTCGAATACAACGGGTGCAAAACAGTTGCACACGCGGAATACTCGGGTTAAACTTGACGAGCCTAGCATATACAGATATGGCCTCGGAACACGGAGACCGAAAGGTCGAGCGTGAATCATATAGTAGATATGATCAACATAATGATGTTCACCATTGAAACTACTCCATCTCACGTGATGATCGGACATGGTTTAGTTGATTTGGATCACGTGATCACTTAGATGACTGGAGAGATGTCTGTCTAAGTGGGAGTTCTTAAGTAATATGATTAATTGAACTTTAAATTATCATGAACTTAGTCCTGGTAGTATTTTGCAAATTATGTTGTAGATCAATAGCTCGCGTTGTTGCTTTCATCTGTTTATTTTGATATGTTCCTAGAGAAAATTGTGTTGAAAGATGTTAGTAGCAATGATGCGGATTGGATCCGTGATCTGAGGTTTATCCTCATTGCTGCACAGAAGAATTATGTCCTTAATGCACCGCTAGGTGACAGACCTATTGCAGGAGCAGATGCAGACGTTATGAACGTTTGGCTAGCTCAATATGATGACTACTTGATAGTTTAGTGCATCATGCTTAACGGCTTAGAATCGGGGCTTCAAAGATGTTTTGAACATCATGGGCCATATGAGATGTTCCACGAGTTGAAGTTAATATTTCAAGCAAATACCCGAGTTGAGAGATATGAAGTCTCCAACAAGTTCTATAGCTAAAAGATGGAGGAGAATCGCTCAACTAGTGAGCATGTGCTCAGATTGTCTGGGTACTACAATCGCTTGAATCAAGTGGGAGTTAATGTTCCAGATAAGATAGTGATTGACAGAATTCTCTAGTCACCATCACCAAGTTAGTAGAACTTCGTGATGAACTATAGTATGCAAGGGATGACGAAAACGATTCCCAAGCTCTTCGTGATGCTGAAATCGATGAAGGTAGAAATCAAGAAAAGCATCGAGTGTTGATGGTTGACAAGACCACTAGTTTCAAGAAAAGGGCAAAGGGAAGAAGTGGAACTTCAAGAAGAACGGCAAGCAAGTTGCTGCTCAAGTGAAGAAGCCCAAGTCTGGTCCTAAGCCTGAGACTAAGTGCTTCTACTGCAAAAGGACTAGTCACTGGAAGTGGAACTGCCCCAAGTATTTGGCGGATAAGAAGGATGGCAAAAGTGAACAAAGGTATATTGGATATACATGTTATTGATGTGTACTTTACTAGTGTTTATAGCAACCCTCGGCATTTTGATACTGGTCCAGTTGCTAAGAGTAGTAACTCGAAACGGGAGTTGCAGAATAAACAGAAAATAGTAAAAAGGCGAGGTGACGATGTGTGTTGGAGGTAGTTCCAAGATTGATATGATCATCATTGCACACTCCCTATACTTTCGGGATTAGTGTTGAAACTAAATAAGTGTTATTTGGTGTTTGCGTTGTGCATGAATATGATTTGATCATGTTTACTGCAATACGGTTATTCATTTAAGTAAGAGAATAAATTGTTGTTCTGTTTACATGAATAAAACCTTATATGGTTACACACCCAATGAAAATGGTTCGTTGGATCTCGATCGTAGTGATACACATATTCATAATATTGAAACCAAAAGATGCAAAGTTAACAATGATAGTGCAACTTATTTGTGGCACTGCAGTTTAGGTCATATTGGTGTAAAGCGCATGAAGAAACTCCATGCTGATGGGATTTTGGAATCACTTGATTATGAATCACTTGATGCTTGCGAACCATGCCTTATGGGCAAGATGACTAAAGACTCCGTTCTCCGGAACAATAGAGCGAGCAACTGACTTATTGGAAATAATACATACTGATGTATGCGATCCGATGAGTGTTGAGGCTCGCGGCAAGTATCATTATTTTCTGACCTTCACAGATGATTTGAGCAGATATGGGTATATCTACTTAATGAAACATAAGTCTAAAACGTTTGAAAAGTTCAAAGAATTTAAGAGTGAAGTTGAAAATCATCGTAACAAGAAAATAAAATTTCTACGATCTGATCGTGGAGGAGAATATTTGAGTTACGAGTTTTGTCTACATTTGAAACAATGCGGAATAGTTTCGCAACTCATGCCACCCGGAACACCATAGCGTAATGGTGTGTCCGAACGTCATAACCGTACTTTATTGGATATTGTACAATCTATGATGTTTCTTACCGATTTACCACTATCGTTTTGGGGTCATGCATTAAAGACAACTGCATTCACGTTAAAAAGGGGCACCACCTAAGTCCGTTGAGATGACACAATATGAACTGTGGTTTGGCAAGAAACCAAAGTTGTTGTTTCTTAAAGTTTGGAGTTGCGATGCTTATGTGAAAAAGTTTCATCCTGATAAGCTCAAACCCAAATCGGAGAAATGTGTCTTCATAGGATACCCAAAGGAGAAAGTTGGGTACACCTTCTATCACAGATTTGAAGGCAAGACATTCGTTGCTAAGAATGGATCCTTTCTAGAGAAAGGAGTTTCTCTCGAAAGAAGTGAGTGGGAGGAAAGTAGAACTTGATAAGGTAATTGTACCTTCTCCCTTATTGGAAAGTAGTTCATCACAGAAATCTGTTCCTGTGACTACTACACCAATTAGTGAGGAAGCTAATGATGATGATCATGTAACTTCAGATCAAGTTACTACCGAATCTCGTAGGTAAACCAGAGTAAGATCCGCACCAGAGTGGTACGGCAATCCTGTTCTGGAAGTCATGCTACTAGATCATGATGAACCTACGAACTATGAAGAAGCGATGGTGAGCCCAGATTCCGCAAAATGGCTTGAGGCCATGAAATCTGAGATGGGATCCATGTATGAGAACAAAGTATGGACTTTGGTTGACTTGCCCGATGATCAGCAAGCCATTGAGATTAAATGGATTTTTAAGAGGAAGACAGACGCTGATAGTAGTGTTACTATCTACAAAGCTAGACTTGTCGAAAAAGGTTTTTGACAAAGTTCAAGGTGTTGACTACGATGAGATTTTGTCACTCGTATCGATGCTTAAAGTCTGTTCGAATCATGTTAGCAATTGCCGCATTTTATGAAATCTGGCAAATGGATAACAAAACTGCAATCCTTAATGGATTTATTAAAAAGAGTTGTATATGATGCAACCAGAAGGTTTTGTCAATCCTAAAGGTGTTAACAAAATGTACAAGCTCCAGCGATCCGTCTATGGACTGGTGCAAGCATCTCGGAGTTGGAATATACGCTTTGATGAGTTTATCAAAGCATATAGTTTTATACAGACTTGCGGTGAAGCATGTATTTACAAGAAAGTGAGTGGGAGCACTACAACATTTCTGATAAGTATATGTGAATGACATATTGTTGATCGGAAATAATGTAGAATTATTCTGCAAAGCATAAAGGAGTGTTTGAAAGGAGTTTTTTTCAAAGAAAGACCTCGGAGAAGCTGCTTACATATTGAGCATCAAGATCTATAGAGATAGATCAAGACGCTTGATAAGTTTTTCAATAAGTACATACCTTGACAAGATTTTGAAGTAGCTCAAAATGGAACAGTCAAAGAAAGAGTTCTTGCATGTGTTACAAGGTGTGAAATTGAGTAAGACTCAAAACTCGACCACGGTAGAAGATAGAAAGAGAATGAAAGTCATTCCCTATGCCTCAGCCATAGGTTCTATAAAGTATGCCATGTTGTGTACCAGATCTATTGTATACCCTACACTGTGTTAAGCAAGGGAGTACAATAGTGATCTAAGAGTAGATCACTGGATAGCGGTCAAAATTATCCTTAGTGGAATAAGGAAATATTTCTCGATTATGGAGGTGAAAAAAAAAGGTTCGTCGTAAAAGGTTACGTCGATGCAAGTTTTGACACAGATCTAGATGACTCTAAGTCTCGATCTAGATACATATTGAAAGTAGGAGCAATTAGCTATAGTAGCTCCGTGCAGAGCATTGTTGACATAGAGATTTGCAAAATACATATGGATCTGAATGTGGCAGACCCGTTGACTAAACTTCTCTCACAAGCAAAACATGATCACACCTTAGTACTCTTTGGGTGTTAATCACATAGCGATGTGAACTAGATTATTGACTCTAGTAAACCCTTTGGGTGTTGGTCACATGACGATGTGAACAATGGGTGTTAATCACATGGTGATGTGAACTCTCGATGTTAAATCACATGGCGATGTGATCTAGATTATTGACCCTAGTGCAAGTGGGAGACTGAAGGAAATATGCCCTAGAGGCAATAATAAAGTTATTATTTATTTCCTTATATCATGATAAATGTTTATTATTCATGCTAGAATTGTATTAACCGGAAACATAATACATGTGTGAATACATAGACAAACAGAGTGTCACTAGTATGCCTCTACTTGACTAGCTCGTTAATCAAAGATGGTTATGTTTCCTAACCATGGACAAAGAGTTGTTATTTGATTAACGGGATCACATCATTAGGATAATGATGTGATTGACTTGACCCATTCCATTAGCTTAGCACTTGATCGTTTAAGTATTTTGCTATTGCTTTCTTCATGACTTATACATGTTCTTGTAACTATGAGATTATGCAACTCCCGTTTACCGGAGGAACACTTTGGGTGCTACCAAACGTCACAACATAACTGGGTGATTATAAAGGAGTACTACAGGTGTCTCCAAAGGTACATGTTGGGTTGGCGTATTTCGAGATTAGGTTTTGTCACTCCGATTGTCGGAGAGGTATCTCTGGGCCCTCTCGGTAATACACATCACTTAAGCCTTGCAAGCATTACAACTAATGAGTTAGTTGTGAGATGATGTATTACGGAACGAGTAAAGAGAATTGCCGGTAACGAGATTAAAGTAGGTATTGAGATACCGATGATTGAATCTCGGGCAAGTAACATACCGATGACAAAGGGAACAACGTATGTTGTTATGCGGTCTGACCGATAAAGATCTTCGTAGAATATGTGGGAGCCAATATGAGCATCCAGGTTCCGCTATTGGTTATTGACCGGAAACGTGTTTTGGCCATGTCTACATTGTTCTCGAACCCGTAGGGTCCGCACGCTTAAGGTTTTGATGACAGTTATATTATGAGTTTACATGTTTTGATGTACCGAAGGAGTTCGGAGTCCCGGATGAGATCGGGGACATGACAAGGAGTCTCGAAATGGTCGAGACGTAAAGATTCATATATTGGATGATATGGTTAGGCCAAGGGGTCAAGCCCATGAGGCTTTAGGTCGGTGCAAAAGGAGTTTTGCGGAGGCCATGGGGCCAAACGCCGGAGACCCTGGCGTCTGGCCCTGGGCCAGACGCCGAGGCCCATGGCGTCTGGGCCAGACGCCAAGGATTGTGGCGTTTGGTCCTGGAGTCCGAGTGGGACTCTTGCCTTTCGGGCAAAACCGACTTTGAGGAGGCTTTTGCTCCAAGTTTCGACCCCGGGGCTCAACATATAAATAGAGGGGCAGGGCTAGCACCAAAGACACAACAATTGATCCCTTGGATCTCTTAGCCGTGTGCGGTGCCCCCCTCCACCATAGTCCACCTCGATAATATCGTAGCGGTGCTTAGGCGAAGCCCTGCGACGGTAGAACATCAAGATCGTCACCACGCCGTCGTGCTGACAGAACTCTCCCTCGACACTCGGCTGGATTGGAGTTCGAGGGACGTCATCGAGCTGAACGTGTGCTAGAACTCGGGGGTGCCGTAGTTTCGGTGCTTGATCGGTCGGGCCGTGAAGACGTACGACTACATCAACCGCGTTGTGCTAACGCTTCCGCTTACGGTCTACAAGGGTATGTAGATTACACTCTCCCCTCTCGTTGCTATGCATCACCATGATCTTGGGTGTGCGTAGGAAATTTTTTGAAATTACTACGTTCCCCAACAGGGGCACCCCCCTCCCTAGTCCAATTCGGACCCCCTATAGGGAGGGGGCGTAGCTGCCCCTTGTGGGCTGCCTTCCCTCTTCCCTATGGCCCATGTAGGCCCAATAGTCCCCCCCGGGGTTTCCGATAACCCCCCGGCACTCCGATAAATACCCGAATCACTCGGAAGCTTTCCGATGTCCGAATATAGTCGTCCAATATATCGATCTTTACGTCTCGACCATTTTGAGACTCCTCGCCATGTCCCCGATCTCATCCGGGACTCTGAACTACCTTCGATACATCAAAACACATAAACTCATAATATAAATCGTCACCGAACGTTAAGCGTGCAGACCCTACTGGTTCGAGAACTATGTAGACATGACCGAGACACATCTTCGGTCAATAAGCAATAGCGAAACCTGGATGCTCATATTGGCTCCCACATATTCTACGAAGATCTTTATCGGTCAAACCGCATAACAACATACGTTGTTCCCTTTGTCATCGGTATGTTGCTTGCCCGAGATTCGATCGTCGGTATCTCAATACCTAGTTCAATCTCGTTACCGGCAAGTCTCTTTACTCATTATGTAATGCATCACCCCGCAACTAACTCATTAGTCACATTGCTTGCAAGGCTTATAGCGATGTGCGTTACCGAGAAGGCCCAGAGATACCTCTCCGACAATCGGAGTGACAAATCCTAATCTCGAAATACGCCAACTCAACAAGTACCTTCGGGACACCTGTAGAGCACCTTTATAATCACCCAGTTACATTGTGATGTTTGGTAGCACACAAAGTGTTCCTCCGGTAAACGGGAGTTGCATAATCTCATAGTCATAGGAACATGTATAAGTCATGAAGAAAGCAATAGCAACATACTAAACGATCAAGTGCTAAGCTAACGAATGGGTCAAGTCAATCACATCATTCTCCTAATGATGTGATCCCGTTAATCAAATGACAACTCATGTCTATGGTTAGGAAACTTAACCATCTTTGATTAACGAGCTAGTCAAGTAGAGGCATACTATTGACACTATGTTTGTCTATGTATTCACACATGTATTATGTTTCCGGTTAATACAATTCTAGCATGAATAATAAACATTTATCATGAAATAAGGAAATAAATAATAACTTTATTTTTGCCTCTAGGGCATATTACCTTCGCTTTCCTCCCACTCACTTCTTTCGAGAGAAACTCCTTCTCTAGAAAGGATCCATTCTTAGCAACGAATGTCTTGCCATCAGATCTGTGATAGAAGGTGTACCCAATAGCCTCCTTTGGGTATCCTATGAAGACACATTTCTCCGATTTGGGTTCAAGCTTATCAGTTTGAAGCTTTTTCACATAAGCATCGCAACCCCTAACTTTAAGAAACAACAACTTTGGTTTCTTGCCAAACCATAATTCATATGGCGTCGTCTCAACGGATTTAGATGGTGCCCTATTTAACGTGAATGCAACTGTCTCTAAAGCATAACCCCAAAACGATAGCGGTAAATCAGTAAGAGACATCATAGATCGCACCATATCTAATAAAGTGCGGTTACGACGCTCGGACACACCATTATGATGTGGTGTTCCGGGTGGCGTGGGTTGCAAAACTATTCTGCATTGTTTCAAATGAAGACCAAACTCGTAACTCAAATATTCTCCTCCACGATCAGATCGTAGAAACTTTATTTTCTTGTTATGATGAGTTTCCACTTCACTCTGAAATTCTTTGAACTTTTCAAATGTTTCAGACTTATGTTTCATTAAGTAGATATACCCATATCTGCTTAAATCATCTATGAAGGTGAGAAAATAACGATATCCGCCGCGAGCCTCAATATTCATCGGACCACATACATCAGTATGTATGATTTCCAACCAATATGTTGCTCGCTCCATTGTTCCGGAGAACGGCGTTTTAGTCATCTTGCCCATGAGTCATGGTTCGCAAGTACCAAGTGATTCATAATCAAGTGATTCCAAAAGTCCATCAGTACGGAGTTTTTTCATGCGCTTTACACCAATATGACCTAAACGGCAGTGCCACAAATAAGTTGCACTATCATTATCAACTCTGCATCTTTTTGGCTTCAACATTATGAATATGTGTATCACTACAATCGAGATTCAACAAAAATAGACCACTCTTCAAGGGTGCATGACCATAAAAGATTTTACTCATATAAATAGAACAACCATTATTCTCAGATTTAAATGAATAACCGTCTCGCATCAAACGAGATCCAGATATAATGTTCATGCTTAATGCTGGCACCAAATAACACTTATTCAGGTCTAAAACTAATCTTGAAGGTAGATGTAGAGGTAGCGTGCCAACCGCGATCACATTGACTTTGGAACCATTTCCCATGTGCATCGTCACCTCGTCCTTAGCCAATCTTTGCTTAATCCGTAGTCCCTGTTTCGAGTTGCAAATATTAGCAACAGAAGTAGTATCAAATACCCAGGTGCTACTGCGAGCTTTAGTAAGGTACACATCAATAACATGTATATCACATATAACTTTGTTCACCTTGCCATCCTTCTTATCCGCCAAACACTTGGGGCAGTTCCGCTTCCAGTGGCTAGTCCCTTTGTAGTAGAAGCACTCAGTCTCAGGCTTAGGTCCAGACTTGGGTTTCTTCTCCTGAGCAGCAACTTGTTTGTCGTTCTTCTTGAAGTTCCCCTTCTTCTTCCCTTTACCCTTTCTCTTGAAATAGGTGGTCTTGTTGACCATTAACACTTGATGCTCCTTCTTGATTTCTACCTCCGCAGCCTTTAGCATCACGAAGAGCTCGGGAATTGTCTTTTCCATCCCTTGCATATTATAGTTCATCACGAAGCTCTTGTAGCTTGGTGGCAGTGATTGAAGAATTCTGTCAATGACACTATCATCAGGAAGATTAACTCCCAGTTGAATCAAGTGATTATTATACCCAGACTTTTTGAGTATATGTTCACTGACAGAACTATTCTCCTCCATCTTGCAGCTATAGAACTTATTGGAGACTTCATATCTCTCAATCCGGGCATTTGCTTGAAATATTAACTTCAACTCCTGAAACATCTCATATGCTCCATGACGTTCAAAACGTTGTTGAAGTCCCGGTTCTAAGCCGTAAAGCATGGCACACTGAACTATCGAGTAGTCATCAGCTTTGCTCTACCAGACGTTCACACGTCCGGTGTTGCTCCTGCAGCGGGTCTTGCACCTAGCGGTGCTTCTAGGACGCAATTCTTCTGTGCAACAATGAGGATAATCCTCAAGTTACGGACCCAGTCCGTGTAATTTCTACAATCATCTTTCAACTTAGTTTTCTCAAGGAACGCATTAAAATTCAACGGAACAAAAGCACGGACCATCTATCTACAACAACATAGACAAGCAAAATACTATCGGGTACTAAGTTCATGATAAATTAAAGTTCAATTAATCAAATTACTTAAGAACTCCCACTTAGATAGACATCCCTCTAATCATATAAGTGATCACGTGACCCAAATCAACTAAACCATGTCCGATCATCACGTGAAAATGGAGTAGTTTTCAATGGTGAACATCACTATGTTGATCATATCTACTATATGATTCACGCTCGACCTTTCGGTCTCAGTGTTTCGAGGCCATATCTGCATATGCTAGGCTCTTCACGTTTAACCCGAGTATTTATGCGTGTGCAAAACTGGCTTGCACCCGTTGTATGTGAACGTAGAGCTTATCACACCCGATCATCACGTGGTGCCTCGGAACAACGAACTTTGGCAACGGTGCATACTCAGGGAGAACACTTATACCTTGAAATTTAGTGAGAGATCATCTTATAATGCTACTGTCAATCAAAGCAAAATAAGATGCATAAAAGATAAACATCACATGCAATCAATATAAGTGATATGATATGGCCATCATCATCTTGTGCCTTTGATCTCCATCTCCAAAGCACCTCATGATCACCATTGTCACCGGTGCGACACCTTGACCTCCATCGTAGCATTGTTGTCGTCTCGCCAACTATTGCTTCTACGACTATCGCTACCACTTAGTGATAAAGTAAAGCAATTACATGGCGATTGCATTTCATACAATAAAGCGATAACCATATGGCTCCTGCCAGTTACCGATAACTCTATTACAAAACATGATCATCTCATACAATAAAATATAGCATCATGTCTTGACCATATCACATCACAACATGCCCTGCAAAAACAAGTTAGACGTCCTCTACTTTGTTGTTGCAAGTTTTACGTGGCTGCTACAGGCTAAGCAAGAACCGTTCTTACCTACGCATCAAAAACCACAACAATATTTCGTCAAGTATGTGTTGTTTTAACCTTCACAAGGACCAGACGTAGCCACACTCGATACAACTAAAGTTGGAGAAACTGACACCCGCCAGCCACCTATGTGCGAAGCACGTCGGTAGAACCAGTCTCGCGTAAGCGTACGCGTAATGTCGGTCCGGGCCGCTTCATCCAACAATACCGCTGAATCAAAGTATGACATGTTGGTAAGCAGTATTACTAGTATCGCCCACAACTCACTTGTGTTCTACTCGTGCATATAACATCTACGCATAAACCTGGCTCTGATACCACTGCTGGGAAACATAGTAATTTCAAAAAAAATCCTACGCACACACAAGATCATGGTGATGCATAGCAACAAGAGCGGAGAGTGTCGTCCACGTACCCTCGTAGCCGTAAGCGAAAGCGTTATGACAACGTGGTTGATGTAGTCGTACGTCTTCACAATCGACCGATCCTAGTACCGAACGTACGGCACCTCCGCGATCTGCACACGTTCAGCTCGGTGATGTCTCACGAACTCACGATCCAGTAGAGCTTCGAGGGAGAGTTCCGCCAGCACGACGGCGTGATGACGGTGTTGATGAAGCTACCGATGCAGGGCTTCGCCTAAGCACCGCTACGATATGACCGAGGTGGATTATGGTGGAGGGGGCACCGCACACGGCTAAAGATCAATGATCAACTTGTGTATCTATGGGGTGCCACCCTCCTCCGTATATAAAGGAGTGGAGGAGGGGGAGGGGCTGGCCCTCCTAGGCGCGCCCCAAGAGGAGTCCTACTCCCACCGGGAGTAGGACTCCAACCCTTCCAAGAGTAGGAGTAGGAGAGAGGGAAGGAGGAGAGAGGGGGAAGGAAAGGGGGGGCGCCCCCCTCCTTGTCCAATTCGGACGAGAGGGGAGGGGGCGTGCAGCCTGCCCTGGCCGCCCCTCCTCTTCTCCACTAAGGCCCAATAGGCCCATTACACTCCCCGGGGGGTTCCGGTAAACCCCCGGTACTCTCGTATTTGTCTGAACTTGCCCGGAACCCTTCCGAAGTCCAAACATAGTCATCCAATATATCGATCTTTATGTCTCGACCATTTCGAGACTCCTCGTCATGTCCGTGATCATATTCGGGACTCCGAACTACCTTCGGTACATCAAAACACATAAACTCATATTGCCGGTCGTCACCGAACGTTAAGCGTGCGGACCCTATGGGTTCGAGAACTATGTAGACATGACCGAGACACGTCTCCGGTCAATAACCAATAGCGGAACCTGGATGTTCATATTGGCTCCTACATATTCTACGAAGATCTTTATCGGTCAAACCGCATAACAATATACGTTGTTCCCTTTGTCACCGGTATGTTACTTGCCCGAGATTCGATCGTCGGTATCTCAATACCTAGCTCAATCTCGTTACCGGCAAATCTCTTTACTCGTTCCATAATGCATCATCCCGCAACTAACTCATTAGTCACATTGCTTGCAAGGCTTATAGTGATGTGGATTACCGAGAGGGCCCAGAGATACCTCTCCGACAATCGAAGTGACAAATCCTAATCTCGATCTATGCCAACTCAACAAGTACCATCGGAAACACCTGTAGAGCACCTTTATAATCACCCAGTTACGTTGTGACGTTTGGTAGCACACAAAGTGTTCCTCCGGTAATCGGGAGTTGCATAATCTCATAGTCATAGGAACATGTATAAGTCATGAAGAAAGCAATAGCAGTAAACTAAAACGATCAAGTGCTAAGCTAACGGAATGGGTCAAGTCAATCACATCATTCTCCCAATGATGTGATCCTCTTTATCAAATGACAACTCATGTCTATGGTTAGGAAACCTTAACAATCTTTGATTAACGAGCTAGTCAAGTAGAGGCATACTAGTGACACTATTTTGTCTATGTATTCACACATGTATTACGTTTCCGGTTAATACAATTCTAGCATGAATAATAAACATTTATCATGAAATAAGGAAATATAATAACTTTATTATTATCTCTAGGGCATATTTCCTTCAGGTCCAAGGTAGACACAATAGCCCGAAGTGGAGCGATGAGTGTCAAGGCAGCCCGCCCAATCTGCATCGGAGTAGGCGGTGAGGGCGGTGTCGGCGGAGGTGTGAAGCGTGACGCCAAGATCGATAGTGCCACAAATATAGCGGAGAATCTGCTTGACGACAGCCCAGTGAACGTCTCGAGGAGCATGCATATGAAGACACACCTGCTGCACGGCATACCAGTTGAGTCAGAGTGAGGTACTGGAGAGTACCAACGATAGACCGATAGAAAGCAGCATCTGAAGCAGGAGAACCATCCATGGCACAAAGCTTGGCCTTCGTATCAACAGGCGTAGCGGCGGGCTTGCAGTTAAACATGCCGGCGCGCTCTAGGAGCTCGTGAATGTACTTCCGCTGATGAAGAAAGAAGCCATTCGGACGGTGCACCACCTCGACACCGAGGAAGTAGTGCAAAGGACCCAAGTCCTTGATGGCGAACTCAAGGCGAAGACGAGTCGTGAGCTGACTGGGGAGACCAACCGTACATGCCGTCAGGATGATGTCATCGACATAGAGCAGCAAGTAGGCCGTGTCAGAGCCCTAATGATAGATGAAGAGCGAGGCGTCCGAGCGGAACCCAAGCTGATGGAGAAACGTCGCGATGCGCTGGTACCAAGCGCGCGGAGCCTGCTTGAGTCCGTCCAAGACCCAACGGTCTATTGGTTGCATTGGCTAGAGCATGCACTTCTACAGGTATCGGAGCCAAGAGGTCTTGAATTCAAGACCCGGCTGACACAATTAAGATCAATATTTTGGTTGCATTGGCTAGAGCATGCACTTCTACATTCTTGTTTCAGCTTTTTTTTTTCTCCTCATCTTTTCCCATGGTGCTCTGTGTATCGCTGCAAAGGCTGAAAGGGTGTATCCATAGTATCGTGTGCACGTACCACGCTCTAGCGGCGTGTTAATACCAAGAGCAACACAAAAATTACAGTACAAACTTTTACCAATGAGTGATCTTGTTCGCCAAAAAAAAAAACGGTGATGCAGTCGACTGTTGGACTCACCCTATGCTCATTTTTCAAACCAATAATAGAGGTGGAGTCGAGCGAAATGTGGGCCTCTGCCTAGCTATGCAGCTAACATTTGGCCGCGAAAAAGGAGGTACTACAAGACTAAAAATGCATCGCTTCTGGAAGATATCAAGAGGGGTCGGACAGTCTCCATGCTGGATACTGTAGGGCCTGGGGGCCTTATTTTGGAGCTCCGGAAACTTAGAACTGGAACTGCATCTCCTTTGTGTATCCGAGCTCCTCAAGGTGTGCAGCCATCGCCTTGTTCATCGGAGGAGGGCCGCATCTCAAGATCTGGAATATAGCAAAGAAAACATGGATTATCTCGGGGACACGGTACATATCGGAGTTTCCATGAAAACGACCACTTGCCACTTGCTTGTAAACAAAGTTCCAAGGGATGAAGACTTGAGTTTTACCTGGATATCCTCAGCAGGTGCTGGACAGTGAGTCTTAATCATGTCCTGGGACACAAAGCCAACACCACCATTCCAGACTTCAGGAGGCTGCAAACGCAAACGACAGTATGAGATTCTGTTGCAAATGCCTTCATAGTGCAATGGAAGTCGTGACTCTGGATGTAACTCTGTACCATACAACTGGGGGTAATGAGAGCGCACAGTTGTTTAGCAGATAAAAGACAAATTCACAATGCGGATTTATTTCAGAACATGGTATTCATTCAACCAAAATATATTTAGCACATACTATCTTCAATCATTTTAAGTAGTCCAACACTATTCAAAACCTATCTGTGTGACCGGTATTATGCATACAGCTCTGTCCTGCAATTATCTAGCAGCACTACGTTACCATGTGTTCAACGATCAACAGCCTGTCCGATGTTACTGCCGTGAGAGTCATAGCAGAAATTCTGCACCTACTTATACTACTCCCTCCGTTCCTAAATATTTGTTTTTCTAGACATTTCAAATGACTACTACATACGGATGTATATAGACATATTTTAGAGTGTAGATTCACTCATTTTGCTCCATATGTAGTCACTTGTTGAAATGACTAGAAAGATAAGTATTTAGGAACGGAGGGAGTAGTTCCCAATGAATGGAGAAGTCCTGATTCCATTGTTTCCAAACAGAATTACTCGCGTGCTTCCGCATTATAAATGCAGTGTACTGATTTGAATAATATTTGATATGCACAACTAGTTAAAAGATGAGAAGAACATAGGGTGCACCTGATTCAACACGTAGAAGATCTTGAAGCGGTCAGGATATTCTTCGGCCAGGCTGTCCAGCTCTTCCTGCACAGATTAAACAGACCTATGAAGTCAGTACCAAGCAAAATAGCACAGTACTAGTGAAGCGCATCCATCATACAAGGACATCCCTTAGCTCAAGCCCATGCTGCTTTCATGATTTGAGTAACTTTGTAATTCATGTATTCAGTTATAGATGGTTTAATATTTACAATAAAAAAGAAAGCAAGGGAAGTTATATGCAAGTTTCAGTTACAAATTACTCTGTGTGACTAGTTCCCTTTTACTGCGGTACAAGTTGTGCACAAGTTCTGAATCACCTTAGACATTCTAGATATTTTACACTAAAATATCCTAGAGGGAATAAGAGGAAACAATATTTGGCATCTACTCCCTCCGTTCCGAATTACTTGTCTTGGATTTGTCTAGATACGGATGTATCTACCACTAAAATGAGTCTAGATAAATCTGTATCTAGACAAATCCAAGACAAGTAATTCGGAACGGAGGGAGTAAGTGTTATATCATCAACAACTATACGGAATAGATACATCGCTGATAACAACCTTATAAAGTTCTACTAAATGTGTCAAATATGCTCACAGTAACTCTGGTCTAATGGGTTAACATCATATGGTTTCTGTATCAGAGACTGCACGAAAACCAAAAAAGAGTTTCTACAGAAAAAAGGATGGCGATTCCACCTTCAGAAGAATGTCTTCAGGTGTGACATTTGCATAGACTAGATGAACCTTCGTTTTGTCATTAGGGTTCTCGAGAATTGCCCTTGCAACCTGTGAGAACAGAAAAAAGATTGTTAGTGGAAACCAAACAAACGGGTCTGTAGCATCATTGACTGCAATATAGAACTTTGTTTGAACTTTTTTTTTTACTTGGAACATCGGAGTGATGCCAGATCCACCAGCCAGCATTCCGAAAGCTCTCACTTGTCCTACTTGGTACTTGAAACGACCCTAGATCAGAGAACAAATCATGTTAAACTTATAATTAGATGGCAAATAAGCATGACATTGGGAATGTGGACTATAAATAACAACACCTGTGCAGCTATTTCTTATGAAACTAACACAGGTTGCTCATGATAAAAAAGAGTGTTACCTTAGGTCCCTTTACAGACATATAATCACCAACTTTCATTTCACGGAAGTGATGCGACATTCTTCCTTGAGGGTACATCTGAATTATGGGGAAAGGGAAATATTAAAAAAAGAAAAGGTGAAGAAACTACAGCTGAACACACAATCATGTGGAGCAAAAAGATAAGATTGTTAACCAATATTATTGTAGTATAAAGAAATGAACACATACCTTTATAACAAGCTGAAAATTTCCAAGATCAGAATCCAATGTAGTAGGTGTGTAAGGCTTGATTACTTCTTCACCGGTAGCATCTTGACCTCTGAATAAAAGGAGGGAACATTAACATGATTAAAGTTTGAAAGAAGTATACATTATAAAAGCAAACTTCAGAATTTAGAAGCAGCACATAATTCAAACCTGCAACTGATATGTTGACCAATTGGAAGGCCTAACACAGAGGTAGGGGTTGGAAGAGCAAATCGGAATTTGGCAACATTATGGCTTATTTGTGTCTTTTCCACAAGTTTAAACTTCCTGAAGTTCTCAGGATCCAAGCAGCCTGATGACAGCAAAAAGAGCACCAAGAATGACATTAAGCTCCAGCAGAAAGAATGCTCGAGCAATTTTTTTATTTGGTTGATGAAACAAAGAATGGAAGAAGTAATGAATGCTAGAATGAGGTGTGAAATTCCACAAGCAATTACTTAAAAATTCTACAGAACCACGCAGCAAACCAAACAATTTTTAATTTTTTTTGCAGAATAACAGGTGCACAGTTATTAAACTCACATCAGTAACCCATCCAAATCCATAATCTCACAACAAGCGTAATAGATGTTAGCCAGTATGCAACGCTTCTTTTCAAGTACTACTCATGATAACATGGCAAGACTAAATCAAGCAAGACAAATGGGGAAAATCTGCCCGTGGCACAGCTCTGCTTAGGCGGTTAGGCCGTCCTGAAATGGAGCCAGCAGGTAAAAATAACCGCGGCTCATATCTTCTAGTCGTTCAACAGACCTGTCTAAACACGAACAATACTTGGCTGGTTCAGTTCAGTTAGGAAAACAAACACTTCATTGGTTTATCATCTCCATATAGCGAGCGGCATCGACACAGTAAACGGCCACTGCCCAGACCAAGCCCAGCAGGAAGCAGGAAGCAGGTAGTGTCTGTCACCACGAAAAGCACCCGCTCACAAACCAATTCAGCAATTTTCACAGTACAATGGCCGAATTCGCGGCTCCACGGCCTCTCATCGGAAACTAACTGAAAGCTGTTGCGACTCCGGCCCACCAGGACACCAGATCGCATGCGAAATCACAGGCATCTCATGTAAGCATGCGTCTATCTGCCGAAATATGCACAGCACAGCCATACGCGGATACATACATACCCTTGGGCCTCTTGGACCGGCAGAGGAGGAGTGCGGCGCCCACGGCGACGGCGACGACCGCTACGGCGACGGCCACCATGGTCTCGACGCTCCGCCCCTGCAGGAAATCCATGGCCCCCTTCCTCCCGCGCGGCTGTCTGTCTGTCTGTCTCCCTCGCGACGCTCGGGGCGGGGGTTGGTTGGTTGGGTGCCTCGGGCTGCGGTGTTTGGTGCGAGATTTAGCTGGGTTTGGAATTAGAAGACGGGGCGGGCGCGGGGTTAGCTGCGGGAGCGGGGGTAGGTGGGGTGCGGTGGTGGTGACTGGTAAGACGGAAACCGCCGGTGGTGACTGGTGAGACCTGTGGGCGCGGCGCGGTGCGGTGGCGGAGATCGCGAGGTCGTATTCGCCCTTTTGCCCTCGCCACAGTTCAAAACACAGAGTCTGAATTTCAGGTGTGCAAAAGCACCTTCAGAAACTGTGAATACACTGCAAAAGTACCTTCAGAGACGCAAACAGAGCCTGAATTTCAGGTGTGTCTCGGTGAGCACACTGCAAAAGTAGCTTCAGAAATGCTAGTGGTACCAAACTGTGATGACACGGCACATTGCAGTCTAGTCTGAACAAAAGGCGATTTCCTGCGTGTCATTCGAGAATCACGAACTGAAGCTAAGCATGTGGATGAACTCATTTTGCTGGTAATGCATGTTTAGTGCATCGCCACAGCGGGGGTTGGGAGAGTAATTTCGTGCTCGCATCAATCGCTGTCTGGGTATGGGACGCTGGGCCCAGCTCTGTGATCGACCGGAATGGCTCCCTCATCCCAACGTGGATTGATTGGTAGTAGATCGATAGATAGATGCTCTGGTCTGGTCAGTTTTTCAATTGGCATCGGCGGGCTTGGTCACTTGTTTAGACCGCTTTCTACCACCACGCCACTTGTGCGTCTGCATTGCCAGCGGTCGGACCGGTCCACCGGCTCGGCTGATTGGTTAGACTTGGTCATGTATGGACTATGGAGGCGGAGCAGCAGCCGCACACTTGACACTTTCCACCAGCTTGAAAGGGAGAAACTCATTCATGTTGATACCTCCACTTGGCCACTGAGGCATTCTATCTTAGATTGGTGGCTTGGGATGACCGATGATTCCCTTCCCAACCGGAAGGGCATGGCCTTGCTCACCATGCTCACCACGTGGATGATATGGAATAAGACAAACGCTCGCGTCTTCCGTGGCAAGGACACTTCGCTTATGGTTATTGCTGACAACATCAAAAAGGGATGCACCGTTTTGGGTCACCGCGGGAGCTAAGAAGCTAGGGTCCATCGTGTCGGGGGAGTGATTCCTTCTTGTATCGTTAAGGGGTGTCAGTAACGCAAACTCCGTTCTCTCTTCCTCCACCTCCTCCTCCTCCTCCAAGAAAGAAAGTTAGGGTTTGTGTCTCTCGCCGGCGCCGGCGCAGGTCCGCCTCGTCTCCCTAGGGCCATGGAGGCGTGGTGGATCCTGGCAAGGGCCGGCGAGAGGGCTCCGTTTTTAGTCGTTTTTTTCAATCTTGTTAGGGTTTGTGTCCTACTCGGGAAGGCGAGACGGCGGCGGCTCCCTGAAGATGGAATAAAGGTCTCCCCTCCTAGCCCTCGTTCCGGCAGTGCGTCTAGCATCGTTGGTGAGCGTGTGGAGGTGTGTCTCCGGCAGATCTATCTTTGGTGGATTTGCTCGGATCTCGTCGTTGTTCGTCTACGTTCATGTGTCTTCGGTTTGGATCCTTCCGATTTACGTTATTTTTCATCGGCGGCGGTTGCTGTTCTTGGGTGCTGGTCCTATGGGGCCTTAGCACGACGACTTTCCAACTGTCTACTACAACAAGTTATGCCCGGCTCCGGCGATGGAGGGGCGATGACGGCGGCGCGCCTTCGGCTCGCTTCGGTGCTTGTAGTCGTCGCTAGGTGGTCTACGAATCTGGATGTAATTTTTATTTCTGGTATTCGTTGTACTGCCATGATTGAAGATGAATAGATTGAAAGTTTTTTCGGAAAAAAAAACGGGTTTGCTAAAACTCAGCTAGCTGAGAAATAAATTGGTCTCATTCACATCTCTAGCCATCCGATCTAAAGATGCAGAGATTCATGCGTGCCGTTTTTTTCTCGTGCAGGGACGCGGGCACGGCAGCCGAAGTCGTTTTGTTTTGTCGGCCTGTTTGTCCAAGCTGTAGCGACATGCACCAGCGCATTACTAGGCGCCAGCTACCACAGTCCATACTCATGTTTTTTGTCTGCTTTTTTTCATGTCTGCAGATTAATAGGGAAAGCTACCCTGCAGATCTTGATTCACGTGACTTATCTTTTGTCCTATTTTTTGTATTTTTTGTTGTTGTTATCATTTGACTTTTCTTTTTTAACATTTTCTTTACCTTTTGCTAAAAATAAATCCTTATATGTAAATACTTGTAACTAAGTCTAGTTGGATGGGATTTTCTTAATGAAATGGCTAACTCACATCTAGATGTTTTTTAGTGATCTCAAATCTAAGTGTTTAACCATCGGATCTATGTGTCTTTAATTTCGTGCACGAGCGATCCGCTCGACTCGCGACCGTGGGTGTCGCGTTGTTACGGACGGAGGGCTACAACGGGGCGGGCTGGTTCTTGTTTTTTTTGTTGGGCCGGCCTTTGTTTGTTTTGAGCTCGAAGTGTTGAGCTCACGTCGTCATAGGCTCAGTCTTGTGCATACGGAAGTGAAGGAAGTTTGCACAATGGCCAATGGTTGTGAGTTTTTTTTTTGATATTGCAATCGCTCATGTTCATGTCATTTTTCAGAAGAAGTTGTTTAGATATATTTCACCATTTACTTTTTTCTTTTAATCATTTTTAGGTATGTATTTTTTTGCCCATGTCATCAGTGTCCTTTTTTGTTATTAGCCAATTTATTTTTTTCTTTACCTTTTTTGTTTGATGCACTTTTTCCATATCAAATTTCTACTGTCTATGCAAGTGTAAACCCCTCTTGACTCCGGATTTTGGCCTTTTTTGCAGTTTGTAGTCACTTCATTTGCAAGTAGCCATCTAGCAATCGAATTTTTTATAGTTTTAGTTGCCCAGTTTTACAAATCCACCCTCGATTCACGAACAATTTTTCTTTCAAAGTTGTAATTTGTCCCGGTTGCAAATCAATCATCAAGTCAAAACTGTCCCCAGTGTCCAGTCAACCCTCAACTCGCAATTGTGGCATTTTTTGCAAGTACTCCAGTTGCATGTCCACCTTCGTGTCACAACTAAGGTTTGGTCATAGTTTGTAGGCGGCTTAGTTGTAAGTCAACCCTCGACTCGCAACTAGGAGCGAGCTTTTCATAGTTTGAAGGCACCCTAGTTGCAAGTCAACCATCGACTTGCAACTAGCGGGCCCAGTTGCGAGTCCACTATCGACTCGCAACTAGATTTTTTGTAGTTGCGCCAGTTGCAAGTCAACCTTTGGCTTGCAACTAGGAGGGCGGGGGCGGTAACAAGTTAACCATTGACTGACAACTAGGTTATTTTTTGTTTTCTTGTAGTTCACCTAAGTTGCAAGTCAACCATCGACTGATAATCGTGCCCAGTTGCAAGTCAACCATCGACTCTCAACTGGCATGTGTTGTAGATTTGTAGTTGCCCCAGTTGCAAGTCAACCATTGATTCGCAACTAGGTTATTTTTCGTTTTTTAGTTTGCCTCAGTTGCAACTCAATCATTGACTCGCAATCGTGCCCCAGTTGCAAGTCAACCATCGACTCGCAATTGGGATGTGTCGTAGTTTTGTAGGTTCCCTAGTTGCAAGTCAACCATTGACTCGCAACTAGGTTATTTTTCGTTGCATTTTCTTGTAGTTTGCCTCAGTTGTAACTCAACCATCGACTTGCATCCGTGCCCCAGTTGCAAGTCAATCATTGTTGTTGTTGTTGTTGTT